>NW_024825237.1:0-1611 GCF_019175285.1 Sceloporus undulatus
ACTGGCGGCGGCGGCAGACCGCCGCAAAGCGGCGGTCTGTACCCCGCCTATGTTAAAGAGGAATCATAGTGCTGTAATTGAGCTGTGTGAACAACCCTCATGGGCATTTGCATCCACCCACACAGTTTCCATTTGTCCCACCCAGCCAACATCCCTCTACCATAATGCAAAGAGATATTGTAGCACATTTGAGACTTAACTGAAAGAGGTCTGTAGCAGGGACTTTTGAGTCTAATTTCTCAGATGCATATTTCAAGTGGTTCAAACACAGAGAGGCACTAGAGTTCTTGGGCTGAGAATCACACTCCATAATGCCACATTTTGTCAAAGGTGTTATTTGCTTCAAATATGCACCTAAGGAAGTAGGCTCAAGTCTATGAAAAGCTCATGCTCCCAGTTTCTTTCTTTCAGTTAGTCTCAAAGGTGTTGCCTGACCCCTTTGCATCCCTATTTTCCAGACTAACACGGTAAACAGTGAAAAAAGTGGATAGGAAGAATATCAATGCATTTGAGACTGCTGCGGATACTGTGGAAGGCCAGGAAGACAAACAAAAGGTCCCTAGAACAAATCAAGCCTGAACTCTCCCTGGAAGCCAAGAAGACCAAGTTGAGGCTGTTATACTTTGGCCACATCATGAGAAGAGAACACTCACTAGAAAAGACAATAATGCTTGGAAGGGTTGAGGGCGGTAGAGAAAGAGAAAGACTGCACACCAAACTTAATAAGGATGTCACAGGCCTGAACCTGCGTTTAAGAATACAGTAGTGGGTCATGGAGATGTCTCATTCACAGGGTTGCCATGAGTTGAACTTAACTCAAAGGTAGGGTTGACATATGTCCCAGAAAACTGGGAATATCCTTGATTGGAGGGTTTAAAAAGTGTCCTGGTTGCAAGGACGTAACCAGGATTTTGGGAAGGGGGATCAAGACTAAGTGCCACCATTTTGAGAGGCTAAGAGCCCCCCCCCAAGACACAAAAAGAGTGTCGAGCGTTTACCTGCGACACCTTGATGGCACCACTTTAACTTCCGTTATGGCTTTGTGCAATAGAATCTTGGGAACTGTAGTTGAGTCATTTTTTAGGTGCCACAACAAACTACAAATCCCAGCATTTCACAACATGGAGCCAAGGGCAGTTAAAGTGGCATCAAACTGGATTATTTTTTTAGTGCATATGCAAACTGAGTCCTTCCTCTGAAGGTGTTTACATCAGATAAATTCAGCTCGATAAAGCAAAGTGCAGCTGCTCAAGCAATGAGCGGCAGCCACTCTATTCATGCTCAGAGACACCTTGCTCATGCTTTGAGACACTGCATTCCAACTTCTGAGCTGAGGTAAGAACCCAGGCTGCATCCACAAAACATTTCATTCCCACTTCCAAGAGGGATTTTTAATTCCAAGACATACATACATACATACACACACACACGATTTTTAATTCTAAGACTCATCTATCTATCTATCTATCTATCATAATTTTTAATCCCAAGCCATTATACGTTCCTTTCTTTTTATAATAAACAAACCCCTTTAAGAGAATCCTATTTTGGGAGAAAGGCAGGGTATAAAATCAAGCAATAAAAAATTATAGTGCAATAGTCCATCAGTGC
>NW_024825238.1:0-1611 GCF_019175285.1 Sceloporus undulatus
AAGGTGCTACAAGATCTACAACAAAATCAATATTCGATTTTTAGAATGTGTACAGATGGGCAAAAAAGGGGAGCCTTCCGTGTAGTTTGGGGGCATGGCAATTAGATGACGTTCATCCCCAATCCAGGCTGTAACCTCCCTGGGGCCATGCTGGGGCACCTTAGGTGGCCCAAAATGGAGCTGATGTTTCCACTTCTTTCTGCAGTCCATTTGGAACTGCAGCAGCAGATGCCCTCGGGGCTGTGGTATGTGGTTGCCATGGCCCTGGAGCAATCGGGCCAGGAGCTGCTTCTGGTCACTCCATCCTGGCCATCTGTTTCACACCTAAGTCGTTTTAAAAGTCTGGATGAGTTAAAAAAAAGTACTCATGTGACATAAAAAGATGGCACCAGGCAAATTTCTCTGGAAGAGCAATTTCATCACTCTGGAGTTGCGGGGAAAAAAGATTTGCCTGATACAATCTTTCTATGTCACATGAGTACCTTTTTATGTGTATTAAGGAAAGGCTATGATATAAGTAAACAGCAACTTGAATGTGTGTGCATGCACACACACATGATGCGCTATGTCAGAAAACAATACAGAGAAAAAAAACATTTTCCATTGGCAAGGGGGTTATACCAGGCTGCATTTTCTCACTTTAATTTATATGCTGAACATCTCATACAGAAAGCAGGATGTAACTCAGATGGAGGAGATGTGAAAATTAGGGGAAGGAACATCAACAGTGTAAGATATGCAAATGCACCATATTAACTATAAAAAACAGCAAAGGCCTGGAATGACTGGATGAAAGTTAAAGAATAAAGGGTAGAGGAAATCAAGCCTGAACATTCCCAAGAAGCAAAGATCACTACACTGAGGTTGTCATACTTTGGATGTATCATGAGACAATATGACTCCACTCTTCTGAGCATTTTAATCTTTTCCAGTGAGTCATGTCTCATATAGAACATTCTTGACTTCCAGGAGATGGTTATGTATATTGTTCTTACTATCACCCTCCCTAAATGCATGAATATGATTGCATTATAATGTGCTCTGCCTTTGTGCTTAAACCTTTTTCCCCACACCAGAGTTATCACCCCTGATCCAAACAAAAGTACATTAGTTCAATCAAAGAAATAAAATATGACTAAAAGAATAAAACAGATTCTTTAATTCTAAAGTGAAGAGGTCCTTTAACACCTATAGTCAATCTGAGTTAGGCTGGCTGCAAAGGTGGAGGCCTGCCTGATGAGTGGCTAAATCAAGGTGGCTCATATTCACCTTATTCTGAGGGAATGTTAATTGTGAATTGAGCCAGAGGTGTTTATCACACTATGCTCTTAAAGAGGTACTATTCCAGTGTGACTCCTCTAGCTGCCTCCTGTTGCATGCTGGGATTGACAGTTTTAAGGAGGGGTATTTAGAATTCTCAGGCAGAGAAGTTCAGCTCCTTAAAACTGCCAATCCCAGCATGCAACAGGAGGCTGCTAGAGGAGTCACACTGGAATAGTAGCTCTTTAAGAGCATAGTGTGATAAACATCAGACTCTCACGGGATTCATATTCCTGACAAAGGGGCAATATTAGAACTTGTGTTTAGAGAAATAAAACACCGGTCCAGGTG
>NW_024825239.1:0-1611 GCF_019175285.1 Sceloporus undulatus
GTTTTATGGGATTTCATACTCTTATTAAATTATTTTGGTTGCAAATCTGCAGGGCTTCCTTTTAGGCAGAAACTGCATCCTTGGGCAAAGCTTGCCTGGATAAAACTGTTTCTGCTTGGCGACGAAAGGAAAGCAGGACTATGACTCCAGAGGCCAGGGTTCGAATCCCAGCTCAGCCATAAAACCCAGTGGGTGACCTGGGGCAAAGTCACACTCTCTCAGCCTCAGAGGAAGGCAGTGATGGCAGACCGTCTCTGAACCAATCTTGCCAAGAAAACCCTTGGATAGGGTCACTATCAGCCTGGGTTGACACAAAAGGCTCCAGGAGACCAGGGTTCGAATCCCTGTTTGGCCTTAGAAACCCACTGAGTGACCTTAGACAAGTCACACTCTCTCAGCCTCAGAGGAAGGCAGTGGAGGCAAAACGCCTCTGAACAACTCTTGCCAAGAAAACCCATTGAGAGAGCTATCGTGCAAGTTTACATATAGTCCTCCAAGGCTTAGGTATTAATTGTTACTTAGGTATTAATTGTTTATTATTTAATTAGAGAGGGGAAATTTCCATCCAAATGAAAGCAGGCAGTTGTCAGACCACTTTTAAAAAACCCTCCCTGGATCCCCTGATAAGAAATAATTATAGACCGGTCTCCCTTCTACCATTCTTGGGAAAAGTGACCAAGAGAGCAGTCGCCTTCAGCTCCAGGTTGTCTTGGATGAAGCCGATTATCTGGACCCATTTCAAACTGGCTTTAGGACGGGATACGGAGTTGAGACTGCCATGGTCGCCTTAGTCGATGACCTCCGCCTGGCCATCGATGAGGGAAGTGTGACCCTGTTAGTGCTCTTGGGCATCTCAGCGGCCTTCGATACCATCAACCATGGTATCTTTCTGGAACGCCTGAGGGAGCTAGGCATCAGGGGCACTGCGCTCCAGTGGCTCCGATCCTATCTCTCGGGAAGGTCCCAGAAGGTGAGGCTGGGGGACAGTTGCTCTTCTAGAAAAGAGCTGACATCTGGCAACCCTCAGGGCGCCATTCTGTTCCCCCATGCTATTTAACATTGACATGAAGCCGCTGGGACAGATCATCCAGAAAGACGGGGCGTAGTGTTAGCAGTACGCTGATGACACCCAAATACGTTTCTCTGTGCCTCCGACTATTACAGGGACTAAGGATGGCATCTCTCCTCTGCATCCCTGCCTTGAGTCAGTAATGGGCTGGATGAATCCAGAGAAAACGCAGGTACTCGCGATAGGATCCCTGGGCCCAGGCAGAGAAGTTTGCCATCCAGTCCTGGATGGGGTCACACTTCCCCTGAAGGACGAGGTTTGCAGTTTGGAGTACTCCTGGATCCCACCTTACAATTGAGATCCCAAATAGATGCAACAGCCAGGAGTGCTTGGTACCATCTTTGGTTGATACACCAACTGCGTCCCTGTCTGGACCGAAAAGACCTTGAAGCAGTGGTACTTGCGCTGGTCATCTCTTGTCATGCCCTCTACATGGGGCTACCTTTCTGTCAAGTTTGGAAACTTCAACTGGTGCAAAATGCAGCAGCCAGATTGGTCACTGGGTGTCATTCAGGTCAGACCATATAACACCAGTTCTAAAA
>NW_024825240.1:0-1611 GCF_019175285.1 Sceloporus undulatus
CAGCCTCTCTTTAAAGACCTCCAAAGAAGAGGACTCCACCAAACTCTAAGGGAGTATATTCCACTGTCAAAGAGCTCTTATTATCACGAAGTTCCTCCTAATGTTTAGGTGGAACCTCTTTCCCTGTGGCTTGCATCCATTGTAGTGTCAGGCCTCGCTTGTGGTGTCTCCTTTTTTCTGTAGCAGCAAAAGGCAAGCCTTCTCCTTGCGCAACATGACACCCATTCAAATATTAAAACATGGATATCATATCCACTCTTTATCTTCTTTTCTCCAGGCTAAACATAACCAGCTCTCTAAGCTGCTCCTCAAAGAGCTTGATGGTTTCCAGACCCTTCACCACTTTGGTTGCCCTCCTTTGGACATGCTCCAATTTGTCAACATTCTTTTTGAATTGTGGGGCCCAGAACTGGACACAGGATTATTCCAAGGGAGGCCTGAACAAAGCAGAATGGAGTGGCACTATTACTTCCCTTGATGTACAAACTATTCTTGTATTGATGCAGCCTAGAATCACATGGGCCTTTTTAGCTGCCGCATCACACTGTTGGCCCATGTTCAACTTGCAGTCTACTAGGAGTCCTAGATCCCTTTCAAGCCTAGTTTAATTGAGATAGCAACAGCCTGTAGAATATTTGAATCTGTAGTTCAGTGAGGCACTCTTGCTTTCCAGTTTCTAAGGATTCTAAATACTCCATCCTAAACTGCCAATTATAGGATTTTGTGGAAAGGAGCCATGGAGATTAATGCCTTTCACACCCAAATGGTACTCAGCACATCCCTGAGCAAGTTTCCTACCTTTTTTTGGCCCGTCTTCCATCCTTTTAAGGCTCTGGAGAGCCTTCTTGGGGGAAAGACCTCCCTTGGGTCTGCAGTGGCTCAGAGAGGGCTCAACAGTGGCAAAATGGCCTCCACCTCCCCAAAGGGATGCTGTGGGATGTTGAGGGGCAAAATATTACTTCATTCCCCCCCCCCGCCAGGCAATACAATGTGGGGTTGCCCCTGAGATCTCCTCCATACCCCATCAGTAGTCCATGCCTGTCTTATAATGTTTTAAGGCTGCTCTCTGGTGCTTGACCCTCACCAAAATTGGAGTCCAGGTCCTAGCCCCCTTGCTCTGCCTTTCCCAATGAATCATTTGTATATTGATTATCCATCCATTCTCAACAAATGGGCCTCAAAGTGTCCCTTTTATGCATCACACTCTGTGGGTGTGTGTCTGTGATAAAGAGAAGGAGGGAATGTGAAAAATTGAAACGCAGGGAAGAGATGCTGAAAATGAGATGCTGAAGCGGTGCAGATGAGGAAGAAGGAAGGTTGGAGAGCGGAGGGAGAAAGGGAAGGGGCTCAGGCCTCTGGGAGCCAGGAGGGGAAGGCAGGAGCAAAGCCAGGATCGCCTAGCTCTGGGCGGAGAGGAAGGGACCTCTGGGAAGGGCCAGGAGAGGGGCCTTGGGGATTGGGAGGCAGCCACCAACCTGACAGATTTTAAGAACTGAACTAGAGAGAACCAGCTCAGGTCCTTGTTATCAAACATATTAATGGGTTCCATTTAGAAATTATGAGCAATGTCTTTGAAGAGAGGAAAGGGCAACAGAAAAATTCCTTTTCTCT
>NW_024825241.1:0-1611 GCF_019175285.1 Sceloporus undulatus
CATAATTGTCGCTTACTATTTGATGTTCTTTTGGTGCCTGTTTATCAAACCATTTCCTGTATTGCTATGTACTGTATATGCATTATCCTACTTGAGAGTATGTATTTTTCCTGGAAAATGATTAACCATCCATTATGAAGCCAAGCCCTCCCTCCAGTCCATCTGCCTTGGTCCAGGCCTTGGAGGTAGAGAGGTACTGCTGGACCTCTTACCCTTTCCCGCCACCACTCCCTTCTCCTTCTGTGTCATGTCTTTTTAGATTGTAAGCCTGAGGGCAGGGATCCGTCTAACTAAAAAGATTGCATGTACAGCGCTGTGTAGATTTACAGTGCTTCATAAATAAAGGTTAATAATAATAATAATAATTCAGGAATAATTGCTACAGTTTAAGAAAGGTTGAGTTTCCCTTATCCAGAAATCTCAAATCTGAAATATTCCAAAATTCAAAATTATCTACATGAGTGGCTGAGATAGTGACACCCTTGATTTTTTATGGTTAAGTGTACACATATTGTGTTTCACGCACAAAATTATTAAAACTTTTCTGTATAAAATTGCCTTCAGACTATGTATATAAGGTGCATACAAAAGATAAATTAGTTTCATGTTTAGATTTTGGTATTATCTCCAGGATATATCTATGTATTTGAAATTAGTTCAAAAACCGAAAAAATCTGAAATCCTAAACAATTCTGGTCCTAAGCATTTAAGATTAGGGATACTCAACCTGTAGTAGTAGTAGTAGTAGTAGTAGTAAAATGATGGTGGTGAAAATGATGATGATGGAGTCTTGTATCACCTTAAACACATACACATTTTATTTGGCATAAGCTTTCCTGTACTGCATTGCAGCTCATGAAAGTTTATGCCAAATAAATTGCCAACCTCCCTGGATATAACCCCTTGGATATAATTTAATAGAATTAGAGTATATTTCACTAATGGTGATATCATTAAACAGATTAAAATAGCCATTTAAGCAGCAGATTTGGGGTGTCATTGTTCTTTATTTTATTTCTGTTATTCATTGCAGTATTATGCAAACTGGTATCTTTCCTTACCACTTCCTTTATAGCCTTTTTCGTCTAAGTACTACAGATCTAAACATCTGCTCCCTGTAGTTGCTAGGGATGACAAGGAACTTAACCATATATTGAACATATGCTGTTAAATTGCGTTAAATACTCACCATAACTATCAGGTTGGCATTGTAAAATAGATCCTAGATGAAATATAACCAATTTTTGATTCCTGTTTATGTATTTCCTATGTAATTTCTGAAGCAGGCAATCCGATGACACCCAGTTATATCTTTCCACCCCTGACCTTTCTCCAAGGCTTGATCAGCAAGTTTCGTCTTGTCTCACAACTGTTTCACAGTGGATGTGCCATCAGCATTTGAAGCTCAACATGTCCAAGACGGAGCTTCTTGTCTTTCCTCCTAAGCCCACCCTTCAACACTCCTTTTCTGTCTCTGTGGACAACATTTCTGTTCAACCAGTCCAGCAAGCCCACAGTCTTGGTTTTATCTTTGATTCTTCTCTGTCGTGTATCCCTCAGATCCAGACCACAGCCAAGGCTTGTAGATTCTTTTTGTACAATATTGCCAAA
>NW_024825242.1:0-570 GCF_019175285.1 Sceloporus undulatus
TTAAAATGGGACGTCCTCCGGACGTCCCAAATGGCGGTGAAGAAAGCCCCAAAGATTTGTAATTGGGTGACTGTTCGAACCCAAAGGGTGCTCCTTTTCATCCTGAAGTGAAGTGACCAGTGGGGTCCCACAGGGTTCTGTCTTGGACCCAATGCTATTCAACATCTTTAGCAATGACTTGGGTGACAGAATTGGGGGCACACTTATCAAATTTGCAGATGACACCAAACTAGGAGGAATAGCTAACACCCCAGAGGACAGGATCAGAACTGAAAATGACCTGAATAGATTAGAAAGCTGGGCCAAAGCTAACAAAATAAAATTGAACACAGAGAAATGTAAGGTTCCGCAATTATGACGGAAAAATGAAATGAACAGATATAGGATGGGGGACACCTGGCTGAACAAGACTACATGTGAAAAGGATCTAGGAGTCAAAGTAGACTGCATCAATAAAAGTATAGAGTCTAGATCAAGGGAAAGTAAATCAAGAGCCTTTTCAAAGAAACCTTTTTTTTTGAGAACAGGAATAAAGTTAATAATTGACAGTATGCCTTAGAAATTGTCCAA
>NW_024825242.1:670-1611 GCF_019175285.1 Sceloporus undulatus
ACATTCTTGCAAACAAGCTTCTAGAATGTGGGCTAGACAAAGTAACCGTTACAAAGGCGGGGTACATACCACCACTTTGCGGCGCTCTGCCGCCGCCGCTGGTAGGTCCGCGGGGGAGCCGGAGCCTTCAGACGGCACGACTCCCGCGCGGACCGAAAAAGAAGCTCCAAAATGGAGCTTCTTTCTCCGTCGCATTTGCGACGTAGCGAGGCGCCAGGGGCGCACTCGCTACATCACAAAGGACGCGACGCGTACGGACGCTCAGCGTCCGATACGCAAAGATGGCGCCGGCCATGTAGAAGGGCCGGCGCCATCTTGTACGGACGGAGTCCGTACTAGGCCCAGGGGCGTCTATAAGAGACGCCCCTTTTTTAAAATGGGACGTCCTCCGGACGTCCCAAATGGCGGTGAAGAAAGCCCCAAAGATTTGTAATTGGGTGACTGTTCGAACCCAAAGGGTGCTCCTTTTCATCCTGAAGTGAAGTGACCAGTGGGGTCCCACAGGGTTCTGTCTTGGACCCAATGCTATTCAACATCTTTAGCAATGACTTGGGTGACAGAATTGGGGGCACACTTATCAAATTTGCAGATGACACCAAACTAGGAGGAATAGCTAACACCCCAGAGGACAGGATCAGAACTGAAAATGACCTGAATAGATTAGAAAGCTGGGCCAAAGCTAACAAAATAAAATTGAACACAGAGAAATGTAAGGTTCCGCAATTATGACGGAAAAATGAAATGAACAGATATAGGATGGGGGACACCTGGCTGAACAAGACTACATGTGAAAAGGATCTAGGAGTCAAAGTAGACTGCATCAATAAAAGTATAGAGTCTAGATCAAGGGAAAGTAAATCAAGAGCCTTTTCAAAGAAACCTTTTTTTTTGAGAACAGGAATAAAGTTAATAATTGACAGTATGCCTTAGAAATTGTCCAA
>NW_024825243.1:0-1611 GCF_019175285.1 Sceloporus undulatus
GCAATGAAACAAGGGAGAGCTGGCTTGTTTGGCCGACGCTTCAGCCATGAGCCAGTCCCTCGGTGCTGGTTGCAGGGCAGGGCTGATGTCTGTGAGAATCCGGTTTGAGCCTGGTGTTTGCTATGGATACCAGCGTGGTTCACGTCGGTTGCTACGACTTGGCCGGAGTAGGGAGAGAGCTGCTGGAGCTGTGGGCACCTCAGCTTTTGCTCCTTTCCTTGCCTCATTTGCGTTGCCATGAAGCGAGGGAGCACTTGCTTGTTTTGCGGATGCCTCAGCCTTGCTGGCTTCTGACGTTCGGTCCAGTCTTTTTGTTTATTTTGAGCTTCTGTTAAGATATTGTCTGTCATTCTCAAATGTTCTGGATCCAATGTTATTTCTAAATTCTGAAATTTCTATATTTGTATACAATGGTCCCTTGGCTTACCCCGGGGATCCTTTTCAGACCCCCCCCCCCACATAAGCCAAAAAATGCGTAAGCTTGAGTCCCATTTGATTTAATGGGGCTCGTGCTTGCGGCACGGGAGAGTGTGTGTGCCGCGGGCTTGCACACCATTCTCTCTCCCATCGCGTGGCTTCTGCGTAAACAGGAAACCACGTATGAGGCACCCGCCTATAGTGCGGGGGCACTGTATTTTGTTGTTTCTATATTTTGTTATTACAGCGGGGCTTGTATGCAAAGATAAGTTTAGGGGCTAACCGGTTGTTAGGCAGCCATTTTGTGACAGGTGGCTATTTTGTGTGTGTTCGGGTTGTTGTTGTTGTTTTTGCTAAGCAGGGTCTATCCCGGATGGTTTTTTGATGGGAGTCTGATTTTAACTTTTATTCAATTTCTCTCCCATTTCTTTGTGAGACAGTTATTTGGTCATTAGTATCCTATTGAGAGGGATGTGCTTCTATATTACCCAATTGTTTCATAGCTGTGGATGTTGTTTACTTTTATTGACATTTTGCATTATGGCTCCAAAGAAGGGATTTGTAGGCAATAAAGGCAAAGGTCCGGCTAAAAAGGCCTCGTCCAAGTGGGTTCAGCTTGTTCACTCTGATAATGACAGTGATGATGAACCTCATTAGGAGCAGAAAGGGCTGGTTACATTCCTTCCTTTTGTGGTTCAGGGACACCAGGACAGCAGCAGAAGTTTTTATGCTGGGAGTTTGGCTTGTAGAGATTCTGCAATAGGCTTGTAGGCATTCTGTGTGGGGGTAATCACTCATTCAAAATCTGCACTCGAGGACATGGGCAGTCTGCCAAGAAGGACCAGGTTCCTAAAAGGTGGCAGGCTCTGCCAGCCCTCCTGCAAAAGGGACCTAGTCCCGTAAATTTGGATACCCTCTCTATTTGGTTAAGTCGCTATCCTGTTAGGGTGGCAGCTTTGTTTTTGTTAGCGGGTGTCACTGGTGGTTTTAAGATCCCTCTTTGCGGCATTTGAGGCCCCTTCATGGCGTCCAACTTGAGGTCAGTTAGGGGTAAGGAGGACATAGTGAGACTAAAGATAGCAAAGGAGGTTTCCAAGGGTAGGGTGACTGGTCCCTTTTGAGAACCTCCTGTCCCAAACGTGAGGGTCTCTCCTTTGGGGATAGTGCCTAAGAAGACACCAGGAGAATTCAGGC
>NW_024825244.1:0-1611 GCF_019175285.1 Sceloporus undulatus
AGACATAAACCAAGCAGAGTGGCACCTCCACCAAGAAATGTTCAACCTCATAACTCAAAGGTTCAGGACGCCGTTGGTAGATCTATTTGCATCTCCAATAAACAATCAAGTCCCCAGGTTCTTCTCAAGGTTCAGGACTCAGGGAGCAAAAGAGATCGATGCCCTCCACTCCCCTTGGCCAAGAGGTCTTCTGTATGCATTTCCACTGATGGTAATGATATCACGATGCCTCCAAAAGCAAAGAAGCTAAAAGTCATAGATCATTCTTGTGGCTCCTCATTGGACAAGAAGGGCGTGTTTTCCAGAGATGTCTCAACTGGCCCAGGACCACTTCTGTCTTCCACTACGCAAAGACCTCCTATCACAAGGTCAGGTAAGATCCGGGGTGGCTAAACCTTCAATCGTGAAAATTGAAAGGCAGCTCTTAATAAAAGATGGCCTTTCTCCTTGGGTGGTTGATACTATCATTCAGTCTCGTAGATATTCTACTCCTAGGATTTACGAATATTCCTATCGATCCTCTTCCGATTGGTGTGCCTCCAACAATACTTCACCCTTGACAGTCTCAGTTGACACTCTACTCCTATACCTCCAATATGGCCTCGATAAGGGGCTCAGACCCAATACCTTGAAGAGACAGGTTTCCACTATTGTGTCGTCACTCCCACCAAAATCATCATCCAAATTGTCTAACCACATTAATGTTAAAAAGTTTTGAGAGCAGCTGCTCTCATTAAACCACCTACATTACATAGATATCCTAACTGGGATCTTCACATTGCTCTTCAGCCCTTTGAATCACTAAAGTTTCTGACTTGGAAGACTCTTCCTCACAGCTATCACTTCGGTCCGAAGAATCTCTGAACTAGGAGCCCTTTCAACCAGAGAAGAGTTATGCATATTCAGGAAAGACTCTGTTTTGCTTCGTCTAGATCCTTCTTTTATGCCTAAGGTTAATACAACCTTTCATAGATCTCAAGAGGTTATCTTACCCTCCTTTGTTCCAGATCCGAAAAAACAAGCTGAGAAGACATGGCATACCCTAGATGTACGCAGGGCCTTACGCATTTATATCAAACGCACCAGGACTTGGCAAAAATCAGATCATTTATTTGTGTCATTCAACAACACTTACCTGGACAGAAAGGTCTCTTCATCTACATTGTCAAGATGGATCCGTTCTTGTGTTTTCAAGTGTTATGCAATTTCAAACACAACTCTTCATGGAAAGATCACTGCTCATTCCACTCGTAGTGCCGCCATGTCCGTTGCCCTGGCCACAAACGCCCAGTTGTCCGATATTTGTAGGGCAGCCACTTGGTCTTCTCCGCCAAGATTTATCCGTCACTACCGTATTGACACCTTCCAATCAGCTGAGGCTTCTTTCGATCCTGTCCTCCTAAGACTGAGGATTGTTTCCTGATACTGGGGAGACCAGTTATACACTTAAAGGTTAGTTGTGGAACAAACTCCCCCGGAGTGTAGTAGAGTCTCCTTCCTTGGAGGTCTTCAAGCAGAGGCTGGATGGCCATCTGTCAGGGATGCTTTGATTGTGATTTCCTGTATGGCAGAATGGGGTTGGACTGGATGGCCCTTGTGATCCCTTCCAAC
>NW_024825245.1:0-1611 GCF_019175285.1 Sceloporus undulatus
TTGGAGCTTCTTTTTTGGTCTGCACGGGAGCCGCGCCGTGTGGAGGCTCCGGCTCCCCCACGGACTAACCGGCGGCGGCGGCATACCGCCGCAAAGCGGCGGTTTGTATCCCGCCACTGTTTGTTTTCATGGCTAAACACCTCAGTGCACTCACCAACCCCAATTGTCATGGGAACTACTGACCTCTCCTTATTTCAAATCCTCAGCAATTGGGATAAAGATCTGGATAGATAACGTATCACCATTATCAACGCCTTACATCTATTCACCACATCCACCTTTGTTACCTAGTTCTTGTGTGTGTGCGTGAACTCTTATATGTATGTGTCTGTCTGTTTTGCTTTCCCCACTAAATAAAACACAAAAACCTATTTCAAATTCCACTGACGATCTGTTTGATTCAGGACCTGCTATAGATTGGCTGAGTCCAGAGGTCACTATTGCCCCAGTAAAACTATTTCACTCTATTGAGCTAAGTACCAAACTCCCCTAAAAGCATAGCAGTTGCATCCCACAAAATTCCAGAATTGGCAGTTTAGGATTGGATATTTAGAAACCTTACAAAGTGGAGAACAATAGTGCCTCACTAAAACTAGAAATTCCAAGATTCCGCAGGAAGTTGTTATGACAATTAAATTACATGTGAAAGGGAACTAAGAATGGTAGTAGAGAACAAGATGTACATGTGTCAACAGTGTGACGCAGCAGCTAAAGAGGCCAATGTGATCCTAGGATGTATCAATAGGAGTATAGTGTCAAGATCAAGGGAGGTAATAGTGCCACTCTATTTTATTTTGGCCAGGGCTCACTTGCAATAATCCTGTGTCCAGTTCAGCGGACCACAATTCAAACAGATGTTGAGACGCTGGAGCATGTCCACAGGAAGAAAACTAAAATGGTGAATGGTCTGGAAACCATGGTCTCTGAGGAATGACTTAGAGAGTTGGGTATGTTTAGCTTTGAGAAGAGAAGGTTAAGAGTGGATATGACAGCCCTGTTCAAATATTTGAAGAGATGTCATATACTGGATGGAGCAAGTTGCTTTCTGCTGCTCCAGAGAAAAGGACATGGAACAATGGATGCAAGCCACAGGGACAAGAGATTCCACTTAATCTTTAGGAGGAACTTCCTGACAGTAATAGCTCTTCAACTGTGGAATATACTCCCTCAGAGTTTGGTGGATTCTTCTTTGGAGGTTTTTAAACCAAGGCTGGATAGCCATCTCTTGGGGATGCTTTGAATGTCTATTCCTGCATGGCAGAACATTGAACTGGATGGTCCTTGTGATCTCTTTCAACTCTTTGATTCTATCTTTCTAAAGTGGAATCATAGCGCTCTGACAGTAAATTATGAAAGGGCCCTCAGTCTTCACAGGAAGTGCAATGGATTCAGGTTCCTTACCCACAGAGGCCACATTTGCATAATTCTCTATCATCACAGAACTGTACATCAGTTTCTGCTTTTTTGTCAACAGTTTCCATTCCTCCTCCGTGAAATATACTGCCACATCCGCAAAGGTCACCTGCAACAGAAAATAGCCCTCATCCAGAAAATAACTAATAAAAGGGGAGGAAAGCACATGGTGCATTGCAAATATTATTTCAACACTTC
>NW_024825246.1:0-1611 GCF_019175285.1 Sceloporus undulatus
CGTGCCCCTTCCTGGCCTCTAAGGAGGCCTCGGTCTCCTTAGAGGCTGGGAAGGGGCGTGGGGTGCCCTCCATTTTTAAAAAGTGTCCTACATTTGAAAATTTTGTCCTACATTTGTCCCGGTTCAGGGATCCTGACGTATGGCAACCCTACTCATATGCAACTGGTGTGTTTGGCTTGATGGGTTACAAGTCATGCTGATCCACATTAATTAATAAGTGAAATTACAAATAAAATGGTCAAGAAAGGCAGTATATCTTTGGAGACCAGTTAATAATTACAAATGTTTAAAAGGTAAAACATTCCAATTAGAGAAAGATCTTTTACAAGAAGATAACAAGAAACAGTGGAAATTTGATTTGCAATATTGGGGTTCCATCACATATTACAAATTTTAAACAATATTGGTTAAATCTACACTAGGCATCCTCTAAATTGATAAAGTGTGGACCTTCTCCTTCAAGTTTTTATAACGTTCAGGCACAGCCAAGATTGGCCCTAATTCCCCGCTATATGTACTCAAATATACCTACTGGGTTTCATTGTTTTGGGGTTTGTACTTTCTTAGTTATTTCTGTATTTCAAAATGGTTTTATTTTAGCCACACACCTCCAGCAACCTTGCAAAGTAGTTCTGTAACACATTTCCATTTAATATAACAACACGAGAAGCAGCTTGTAGCCAGTGGTGTCACTAGGCTTGGTGTCATGACCTCCTCCAACACCACACCAAGCACAATCCTTAGTAATTTTTTGTACTAATCTTACCCATCAATAGGAATTCATATATACAGTTGGCCCTTCTTATACACGGATTTTTTATACACGGATTCAAGCATACACGGTTTGAAAATGTTCCAAAAAAGTATAAATTTACCTTGATTTTCCATTTTTTATAAGGGACACCATTTTGCTATGTCATTATATTTAATGGGACTTGAGCATACACAGATTTTGTTATACACGGGGGATCTTGGAACCAAACCCCAGAGTATAACAAGGGTCCACTGTATCACTAAATGTAATGGTAATGTTTGTGACATGAACAATTAGCAAAATTAAAGTTATACATTTAAATTACAGTATCATATGTACAGCCTAAATGTATTTACATGTTTATACTTTGATGTCATAGAATTCAAAGATATAGCCGTGTTAGATCTTGTAGCACCTTTGAGACTAACTAAAGAAAGAAGTTGGCAGACGTAAGTCTACTTCCTTACATGCATTTGGATTATTTCTTTACTTAGTCTCAAAGGTGCTACAAGATCTCTCTACATAATTTCATGTGGTTAAAGTTAAAATCTGGTAAGAGATGACATTTTAAGAGAAAATTTAAAAAGAATATATATATATATATATATATATATATATATATATATTTAAAAATCACAAATTATGTAAGAAAATTACATAATTTTAACTTCTCCTGCATAGTTCAAACCTGTGCATACTGGAAATAGTCCTGCATGTGGTGTACTGTTAAGATAGAGCAGGAAGATATATCCCCTCCCAGCTTGTCTCTTCGTGTTTGGTTAACTGTTTGAAGAACTTAGAGTTTGATCAATGGAAACCCATTCCTCACCTTCACACTGACTAGGAAAAACATGCTG
>NW_024825247.1:0-1611 GCF_019175285.1 Sceloporus undulatus
GATAATTGTTGGGATCCTCTTTTTTCTCCTTTTTGAAGATGGGGACATTGATGGTACTCTGTAAATACATGATGATATGAGTAATAACAAAATGTATTGGTTTTACAGGCTGTTGCAGCAGAGCATCTCAGGGACATCTTTGTCGTCAGATGAATGGTGGAGGAATAACTTTGATCTTTTTTGTGGCGTCATTTGGTTTCAAAAATTATAGATGGAGGAACCACAATCAGTTGATCCTGAAAGAAAAAGAGGCCACGAAAACCTCAGTGCTGAGAGCAGTGGGGGAATCTGGCAGAAAATAATTCAGGGGTCCATGAGAGAGGAGCTTGCCAGCCCAGAGACGCAATGCCAGTGCTTCAGACAGTTCTCCTACAAGGAGGGAGAGGGACCCCGAGAGGTTTGCAGCCGACTCCACCATCTCTGTCGTCAGTGGTTGAAGCCAGAGCGACACACGAAAAATGAGATCCTGGACCTGGTGATCTTGGAGCAGTTCCTGAACATCTTGCCCCCAGAAATGGGGAACTGGGTCAGGGAATGTGGAGCACAGACCTGCTCCCAGGCGGTGGCCCTGGCAGAGGGTTTCCTCCTGAGTCGAGCAGAGGCAGAGAAGAAGGAGAAAGAGCAGCAGGTGAGAGCATTGAAGCATCTCAAAAGAATAATTCTGTTTTAAAACCAGGTGTGTGCTCCCTGTGTGCCAGGTTTTCAAAGGAAGTTTCTAGATTTCCCTGCTGATGCTGCCACACAACCTGACTTGCTCCCATGATGTGTTCAGGGACAGAATAGGTTTCCACCCACTCTAGCAAGTCGCCAGTTTTTACCTCTAAGGGGTGAAACATTTTTACAGTTGCAGATTTTTTTCATGCTATTTTTATTCTAATGCCAACATAACAAAGTATCAACATTAGCGTTGAGCCCACAGAGTGTACAGGTGGGCATATCTATAAAGTAACAGTAGCTGTGCATTCCATGGAATTATTTGTGTCATTCTGTACAGCAGGGGTAGGCAACCTTTTTGAGCCAGGGGCCGGGTTGGTGTCCCCCAGACAATGAGGTGGGGGGGCTGAAGCCAAAAAATAAATAATTAAATAAAATAGGGCAACATTTTCAAATGTAGGACACATTTTTTAAAAAATTGAGGACATGTGAAAAATTTGATGATTTTTTAAAAATGTTAATATAAATGCATGTTTCTTAGGCATGATCAAAATGGAGGACATTTGGGCCTCAGAAGCTGGCTGATATCAATATCATCATCATCATCATCACTATCATTGTTAAAGCAGACCTTTTAGCACCAAAAATATACAGAAATGCACTTTGGAAAGTCACACTGTCTCACCTTCACAAAGAGTGAATGCATGTCTCAGAAACTGACTGATATCATCATCATCACCACTATCATTGTTAAAACAAAGTAGACCTGTACAAATGGAATGGAAATCCTCCTCCTCCTACCTCCTCCCTCCTCCTCTTCCTTCCTCCTCCTCCTTTCCTCCCTCCTCCTCCTGGTCCTTCCTTCCTCCCTCCTCCTCTTCCTCTTCCCCCGCCCCCTTCCTTCCCTCCCCGCGGCTGTGAGGCAGCCGTGGGAAGGGAGGGAAAGGGCAGGAGGCA
>NW_024825248.1:0-1611 GCF_019175285.1 Sceloporus undulatus
CAGAACATCAAAAGGGATTACGAGGCACTTGGTAGGAAGTTGAAAGGAATGGATGTACAGGTTGTCATCTCGTCTCTTCTGCCAGTTGAAGGGCACAGTCCAGGAAGGGAGAGGAAAATAGCGGATGTGAACAACTGCCTTTGCAGATGGTGCCGCCAAGAACAATTTGGATTCTTTGATCATGGGCTGCGGTTCCATGAGGAGGGACTTCCTGCAACAGATGGGTTGCATCTCACGCCAGTTGGAAGAAATGTTTTTGCCAACAGTCTCAAGAACTTGATCAGGAATCAAACTCAGTGAATACCAGGGGCCCACTATACAAAGCACAATATTCCACAGGATGGAGCTATAGCAGAATCAAAGCGCTATTATTGTACAGTGTGAATGCCCCCTAGACATATGATAAGGGTCCCACAGCTCTTTCTTCACCAGAATAGAACAACCAGCAGGTTGTCATTATCACCCCACTGGCTCCCTATCTGCCTAGAAGTAGGGATTTGCCTGATATGAATGCAGCCATGTGTTCTGCCCCTTAGCAGAGATATCTTATTATAGAATAAATACCCCCCCCCCCGAAGTTGCCTTTGATATTCTCTCTTGCAACTACAGGCTGTCAGGGCAAGGAAAGAATCCTCTTCCAAAGGCTTTTTAAAAATTTAGATGTTACTTAAAATCTATGTTGTGCTCTCTCATTAAAAAAAAAAAGGAAAAGGAAAAGGTCCCAATGGTTCATATTAAGATGACAGTTTAAATGAGATCAGTGGCCTCTGTTCTTCTCTCCAGAGAGGATGGTGAAGCTTGATGGGGCAGCAGCATTAGGTGTGTGGGAAGGAAATACAGCTTTTTTCTATGTGTTTAATGTTCTTGCTGTATGTGGGGTTTGCCTTAATTGGAGCAAAGGAGGAAGTGGCAATAAAAACCAGGAGGCACTTGATTAAGTCTTGCTGATAGCCTTAAGGAAAAGTGAATCCCTATGGGAAAGTTACTCCTCTTAGCAAAGAAAGGGCTTACCTCTATCCGGATTAAAGTCTAATTCAGGTGGCATCCTGATCTTATCAGATAGCTTTTCCTGCCTAATTTTTCACCCAAATGCATCCCATGTCCATCCCCGCTTCCAGAGCTGCTCCTCCCAGCTCTTTTCCGGCTTGAGAAAATGGCCAGCAGAGTGCTTCTGGAAGTGGGGATGGACCCAGGCTGTATTCAGGTGGCAAATTAGGTAACAAAAACCATATGATAATATCAGGATATGTCTGAATTAAGGTTTAACCCGGATAGAAGTAAGACGATAAGCTCCATAATGTATTCTTCTTACCAGTGGGGTCAAGAAAAGGGTGCCTCCAGCAGATCTCAGTGCTCAGGCAGTTGTACACACAGAGACAGTTGTTCTTGTTATGTGCCTTCAAGCAGACTGCAATTTAAGGCAGTCCTATAGATTTTCTTGGCAAGATTGTTCAGAGAGAGTTTGTCATTGCCTTTCTCTAAGGCTGAGAGAGTAGACTTGCCCAAGGTCACTCAGGCTCTATCTACACCGAGAAATAATCCGTCTTGACACCACTTTACCTGCCATGGTTCAATGCTATGGAATTCTCGGAATTGTTGTTTTGTGAGATA
>NW_024825249.1:0-1611 GCF_019175285.1 Sceloporus undulatus
CTTGGACATCTCTAAGACAGGGATGGGCTACTGTTGGGGATTGGGGGTATCACATTGGCCCCCAAAGGATCTCAGGGGCAACTGCACAATGTATTGCCTTAAAATAGGAATAATGTTTTGCCCCTCAGTATCCCATTGCATCCCTTTGGGGAAATGGAGGCCATTTCATCACTGTTGGGCCTTCTCTGAGCCATTGCAGGGCCAAGGGAGGGCTTTTCCCCAAGAAGCCACTCCAGAGCCTCAAAAAGCTGGGTCAAAAAAAGGTAGGAAACATACTGAGATATGTGCTGAGTACCATTTGGGTGAGAAATGCATCAATCTCCATGCTGTCTTCTCACCAAATCCAAGAATCGGTGTGATATCTGGGGGCAGAACTAAGTTTCAGAATTAAAAAGTCCTTCGCTTGCACCAAAAGGTTTATTGAGAAACTCAGGCAGAAGCGTCCATTAACACGTCTAAGCAGTCTCTGAAGCATCAAAACCTTTTCCCTCCATCATTAACTACCATCACACTCCTCCTTTTTCCTCCCCCTTCAGCCCCTAAACAGCTCAGCTGCCAAAGTACCTCTTGCCTTCTTCTTCCACCGTTCACATATGCCATTCTCTCCTGGGGCATGTCTGCCACCCAAAACTCACAAACCAGTCAGTTAAGAGCCTCCACAACTGCTTCTTTTCCCCAAGTCTTTCTAGGCCCCACTATCCTTACCAACTACTTAAAACTACTAGCATTTACACTACTAATAATCCCCCCTAAACACCAGTACCATTCTGGATGAACCACAGAAACTGGTTCTGACAATTGGCAGTTTACAATGGGGTATTTAGATTCCTTATAAAGTGGAGAGCAATAGTGCCTCACTAAACTACACATTCAAATATTCTACAGGATGTTGCTATCATAATTAAACTACACTTGAAAGGGATCTAGGACTCCTAGTAGACCACAAGTTCAACATGGGCCAACAGTGTGATGCGTCAGTTAAAAAGGCCAATATGATTCTAGGTTGCATCAATACAAGTCAGGCCTTACTTGGAATAATCCTGTGTCCAGTTCTGGGCCCCACAATCTAAAAAGGATGTTGACAAGTTGGAACATGCCCAAAAGCGGGCAACCAAAATGGTGAAGGATCTGGAAACCATCAAGCCCTATGAGGAGCGGCTTAGAAAGCTGGGTATGTTTACCCTGGAGAAAAGAAAATTAACAGCGGATATGATATCCATGTTTAAATATTGGAAAGGATTGTATTGATGATGGAGCAAGCTTGCTTTTTGCTGCTACAGAGAAAAAGAGACACCACAATGGACGCAAACCACAGAGAAAGAGGTTCCACTTAAACATTAGGAGGAATTTTGGGACAGTAAGAGATCTTCAACAGTGCAATATACTCCCTTAGAGTTTGGTGGAGTTCTCTTCTTTGCAGGTCTTTAAACAGAGGCTGGATGGTGCTTTCCTGCATGGCAGAAGTGGGTTGAACTGGATGGCCCTTGTGGTCTATTCAAACTCTATGATTCCATAATGCTAGTGGATTCCGGTTCCTTACCCACAGAGGCCACATTCTCGTAATTCTCCATCATTACAGAACTGTACATAAGTCTCTGCTTCTTCGTCAAT
>NW_024825250.1:0-1611 GCF_019175285.1 Sceloporus undulatus
AATTATTATTATTATTATTATTATTATTATTATTATTATTATTATTAACCTTTATTTATAAAGCACTGTAAATTTACACAGCGCTGTACATACAATCTTTATAATTGGACGGTTCCCTGCCCTCAGGCTTACAATCTAAAAAGACACGACACAAAGGGGGTGGTGGGGAAGGGGCCTCTCTAGTAGGATAATACATATAAAATACATAGCAATACATTCAATAAAACAGACAACAAAAGAAAATCAAATAGCAAGTGACAATTATGCATTGCCTGGAAACACTGCCCTGAACAGGATGCTATTATTCCTTCCCACCTCAATCTAAGGAGGCTGTCCTGGTCCTAAACCAGTGTCTGTCATCAGTAACGATCTGGATGAGGGCAAACAAATTAAAACATAATCTAGACAAGACAAAGGTGGTCCTGGTATATTGGAGAGCAGATCAGAGACCACACAATGCTGTTATTAAAACAGCTCCACTGGCTGCCAGTTTGTTTCCAGGCACAATTCAAAATGCTAGTTATAACCTATAAAAACCTATATGACTCAGGTCCAGGCTATTTGGCAGACCATATCTCCATGTATGAACCATTCTGGGCTTTGAGATCTTCAGGAGAGGCCCTTCTCTCAGCCCCACCACCATCACCAACATGGTTGGTAGGGACACAAGAGAGGGTCTTCCTGGTGGCTGCCCCTAGACTCTGGAACTCACTTCCCAGGGAGGGAGCTAGCTTGTTTTCTGCTGCTCCAGAGACTAGGACCCAAAACAATGGATGCAAGCTACAGCAAAAGAGATTCCACCTCAACATTAGGAAGAACCTCCTGACAGTAACAGCTGTCTGACAGTGGAACACACTCCCTCAGAGCGCAGTGGAAACTCCCTCCTTGGAGGTCTTTAAACAGAGGCTGGATGGACATCTGTCTGCTATGCTTTGATTGAGAGTTCCTGCATGGCAGAATGGGGTTGGACTAGATAGCCCTTGTGGTCTCATCCAACTCTATGATTCTGTGATTCTATGAGACCAAAATGGCTTTCCTCTTGACCTTCCAATGGCAAGAGAAAACCTTTTTATTCATTTTTTATTTAATTTTTCTTCACTTTTAGAACATGTATAAAAACATTTATCATTCAAACCTTTTTATTCAGACAGGCTTTTAAAACAAAAACTCTTTAACAAATGGGATGGGGTGTTGAATTGTTCAAATGTGTCCTATTTTAAACACTTTTATCTTTGTTAACTGTGTTTTATGTTTTTAACAAGTGGTCTGTTTTAATATTGTAATAATCTAATTCTATTTTAATGCATCACTTTTGTATGTTTTTACTTTTGCTGTACTTTTGTAAATGTAAGTCGCTAGGAGATCCAGTTTTTGAGTGGGGGAATGGGAAACAAATGAATATAATAATAATAACAGTAACACCAATACAACAATAATAATTAGAGTAGTGGGAGAAAAATGTATTTATCAATTATTTCTTTAATTTCATTTATATTGCGCCTTTGGTATGGTACCTAACCCAAGGTGGCTTAAAACAAATTACAAAAAAGCAGAGCTAAAAGGTATTGAACACAATTATTTTTAAATACTAAATAACAGTTCTGATGTTTA
>NW_024825251.1:0-1611 GCF_019175285.1 Sceloporus undulatus
AAGCGTTGGATGGTCATTCAATATGACCACTACCTGGAGTGATGGGAATTGTAGTCCAAGATACCTTAAGGTGCCACACACACACACACACACACACCAAAGCAATCCTTGATTTTGCTATTTTAAATAAGGCATATGTTTTAAATATTTTACTATGCCATTGTATTTAATGGGACATAGGCATTCATGGATGTTGATATCTATGGGGTGGGGTGGGGTCCTGGAAACAAACTACAGTGGATACCAAGGGCCCATTGTATTTAAAAGGAGAAGAAGAAAGAAAGAATTCATGTCAAGTGTAAGGCTAGCTGGATCTATGTACGGTTGCCCCTCCTAATGCACAGATCTGAGATCTGCGTTCTTGGATATGTGCAGAGGGGCGACCTCCACTAATTGCAATGGTGCCCACACCTGTGCAGTGCTCACAGGAGTGTGCTCCATTCAAACCTATGGGGCTTGAATAAGTGTGAACCTGGTTTTTGCAGTGTGTGTGTGTGTGTGTCTGGAATGGATCCACCATGAGAATGGAGGGCCAACTGTATTGTCATTTTAGAAAATTTTGCATGTATTTTTTGTAGGTTCATTCTAGCTTGCTTTTGCATTAATCTGCAACAACCTCCCCCATTACGCATACATAGCTTAGATGTAATTCCTGAGAATAGTGCACCTTTATAAATATAGGCTAAAGCAGTGATGGTGAACTTTTTAGAGCTGAGTGCCCAAACTGCAACCCAAAACCCACTTATTAATTGCAAAGTGCCATGTCCCTCTGGCTTTCTAGTAACAAACTCTGGCAAACTCTGTGCTGGAGCGACGGCACATGTGCCCACAGAGAGGGCTCTGAGAGCCACCTCTGGCATGTGTGCCATAGGTTCGCCATCACTGGGCTAAAGTCTTGCATCAGATGTAGGGCCATGATGTTGTGGATATGATCTCTCTCCTGTTCTGAGCCCTGATGCCCATCTAAAATCCAACCCATTACACTGAGGGACGGAGTTCTGTGATGTTGGTGAGCAGGATGATGTTTCCAACCTCCACTCCAGTCTAAGGAGCTGTGAGAGGATCTTGCAATGGTCCATGTGTCTGATGTCAAATCAACATTTGAGGGTAGGAGGGGACTGGACATGTCATCCTTCAGTACTCCGCTTACCAGCAGCATAAAACTCTGTCCTTCATTATGGTTGGTTGGATTTTAAGTTGGGTTTTGCACATATTTATGATTATGGCAACGATACCCCAATTGTAAATGTGAACTGACTGTTACAAGGTTATAAGTCGACGTAGATTATTGTAACTGACTAATAGGATTCCAGCCTCATTTTCTATTAAAGTATTTATTTTTCATCTAAAATATGCCTTTTTAAAACACATCCTTTTTGGCCCTTCACTCTTCCCCTTTCTCGAAATGACATTTGGAGAAATGAAACATCCAAAGGGTAACTGAATTCCAATCCGCGTATTAGTTCAGGTTGAGATCAGATTGGTTCACTTTAAAATGGGGACTGAACAAAATCCTTGAGCGTCCCCAGCCAGGAGCAATCAAAGCAATGAAAGCCAACAGAATAGATACAATAACAAATCTCCTTTTGTCACTGGAGAATAATTGGCCCC
>NW_024825252.1:0-1611 GCF_019175285.1 Sceloporus undulatus
ATTTAAAAAACCAGATAGGAACGAAGAATAAAAGCGATTCGTAACGCGGGATAAGACCAGGGTTATTTTGAATCGGTTTTATTAAAAACGTTGTATTTTAAATCGTTTCAAATCTTAAGTGAGAACACCCCTTGAGTCTATAGAGAAAGTTAAGGTTCTCCCTCCTCCTCTCTTCTCTCCCTGCTGTTTACTGAGCGCACCCTGCTTTTTCATTTTCAACTCAGTTTGAAAGGAATTTGAAGACAAAGGGGGGAGGAAGAGAGAGGAACTGGGGGGGTTTCACAGATCACCCTGAAAGGGTGGGCTGGAGCCACCCGTTTTTCCTGCGGAGGGAGGATACACCAGCCAAACCGCATGGTCTCCCTCCACAGCAAAAAGAAACCGTTAAAAGTGGGTTCTTTTTGCAGCGTGTGGCTGCTGACATCAGTGTGCCATTGGTGCACTGTGATGCATCAATGACACAAGTGTGGTCGTGCAATATGAGGATGCTGTGCCACGCTTGCGTCATCATGGCAGCCCCACTACACACTGGGCTTCGGGAGTGTGAGGACACTGCATGCTCCCAAATCCTAGAATCGGTGCCAGGATGATGCTTCCCGCCCGTATGTCTTGGGCCTGGGACATTTCCAAAGCAGCTGAAAAAGTAGGTATAGGATTAATCTGAACTGTCCTTGCCAAATCAGGACAGTTGAAGGGTATGGACATTCTTCAAAATCATAGAATCAGAGTTGGAATAGACCCCAAGGGCCATCCAATCCAATGCCATTCTGCCATGCAGGAACTCTCAGTCAAAGCATCCCCAACAGATGGCCATCCAGCCCTTGTTTAAAGACTTCCAAGGAGGGAGACTCCACCATTCTACAAGCTTCATATATCCCAATGATGAGAGGATGTAATGAAGCAGACACATCTGTAGGGTTGTTGTTGTTGTTGTTGTTGTTTGGGAGGGGATGGAATATGCTCAACACTTGAAAAGTCTCAGGATTCCCCGACATGGCTATGGGATTCTGTAAGCTATAGTTCCTCTCCCAACTGAGTGGTAGAGCACATGCACACTTTTCTTCTTTAGGAATGGGACAGTTGGCCGGTAGGGTTGTAAGTAAAATTCAGCAGAGGTTCTACTCAAGGTGGGCTGAATACTTAAGGAGCAGGTTCTTAAGCCACTCCTGTTTCACACCTGTGATGGGTGTTGGTGGATGTTAGCAACACATTCAGTGAACAGTGAATAGAATCTGGGTTTTAGTCTGACTTTTAAAGCTACCATTCAAAGTGCTGAACCTCAGCCTGAATAGCTCCTTTAAAGTTGAAACTTAGACCCAGAACAGATTCACTCTGCCAGCAGGATCACTAGTTATCTCTGTTGTTGGTTGTTCCGATAATAAAATACAGTGGACCCTTGTTATCCGATGGGGTTTGGTTCCAAGATCCCCCATCTGTGGATAACAAAATCCGTGGCTGCTGAAGTCCCATTAAATATAATGACATAGCAAAATGCTGTCCCTTATAAAAATAGAAAATTAAGGTTTGATATTTGAAATGTATACTTTTTTGGAACATTTTCAAACCGTGGATACTTGAATCCGTGTATAAAAAATCTGTGTAAAAGAAGGG
>NW_024825253.1:0-1611 GCF_019175285.1 Sceloporus undulatus
TGACCGTGCTAGGCATTTGCCTTGGGCCTGGGAGGCGGAGGCGGAGCCAGAAGATGAGGAGGAGGCGGTGGCTGAGGGCCCGCTGGCTGCATGAGCAGCCACGCGCGGCCAGAAGAAAAGGAGGCGGAGCAGGAGGAGGTGGGTGGCCGTGGGCGGGGCAGTCCCACCTTTGGCGCAAAACCAGACCGGGACCGGGACTGGAGCACCAAAAGCGGGTTTGTCCTGCCTACCAGCGGGATATGGCATCCCTACATGGAACACATACGCATTGCACAGCTATAACAAACACATACATGTATAACATCCATGGTTCCATCTGGAGACGGGAAGTTTAGTAAAGTACTTGGAATTCTTTGCTAGAGATCTTTCTACAATGATTCTAGGACAGAACTGAGAAAAGTGCAACTTTGGCTACTTGTCACCCCTGAGCCAATTTTTGAGACCCCAGGTTGCCCGTAAAACTTTCCATTTTTCTCTTAAAATGCCCCTAGGCTCTGGAAGAAGGGCTTGGGGCAATTCTGCCATATTTTCTAGCTCCTTGGGCTGTTTTAGGACCAGGAGGTGACATTTCTAACCAGGAAATAAAGCAGAATTTCCTAAACATCTTAAATGGGTCTGAGGAAGAGAAATATGGCAGAATTGCCCCTCTTGCCTCCCCTGTGTGAGGGCTATTTTTACAGAATTTTTTTTTTGTAGTTGCCTCAGTTAATGAAGACAAAACACTGATTTCTCAGATAATAGAACGCTGTGAGTTAGTGGCACAGTGTTGGTTTGTTTAACATTTTTAAAGATTGCAATTCATCCATGTTGATGTCAGGACAGAGTACGATGAAAATAATCAAAACTATTTTTAAAAAAATCATGATGAGATGATGGCGAATCCTCCAGCTGTCCTGATTTGGAAGGAACAGTCCCAGTTAATCTTCTGTTGTCCCACTTTTTCAGCTGCTTTCAAAATGTCAATTTTTCTCTCCTCCTAACACTTCTCCCCTTTGTCTTCAGCTTACTTCAGTTGCTGCAAACTGAGTTCAAAGTGCAAAAGTAATTTGAGTTTGACTAACTCATTGGAATGGGAGGGAAGGAGGAGCAGAAGCATGCCCTTTCCAGAACATGTTTGTTCTTTCTCATTAATAACTTTTGCCTTCTTGATGACACTCTGATGTTGTTTAGTCATACTGTGTTCCAGGTTTCATCCTGAAAAATGGGAAGGCATGTGGCTAAAACAATAGAACCCACTAACCAACATAACACCATGTAAAATACTTGGGCATATATAAAAGGTTTTGAATGGGTGCTAAAAAGATTGCAGTATCAGCAGCACTATTGTTAACGTAGTTCATAGAGGTTATCACTTGTCAGGTACTAATTTAGGACTTACTTATGAACTGATTAATAAACCTTTAGTAGGCTGTCAGATTAACAGTCTCAGGGTACTGGTGTAATGCATCATCTGCCAAATGGTGAACCACAGCGCACTGACGACAATGAATTCAGTTTGGATGTTATTAGTGAATGAGCTGTCCACTTTATGAGTACAAATTGTGGTTTTGGCAAACCATTTCTTCTAAACATAAAAATCCCTGCTGGAAATAAAATTTGCCATAACAAGAG
>NW_024825254.1:0-1611 GCF_019175285.1 Sceloporus undulatus
TCTTGGTGTAATGTATTGTAGCTTCATTGTATATTGTCAATTACCCTAATGAACACAAGAGCAATTGTTTGATTTTAAAAATTAAAAATAGAGATGTCATAATAAAAACAAAGAAAAACAATATGTATAGTAAAACAAGCAGAAGCCACCAATTAAAATGTAGCACAGAAATTCTGCTAAGAACAGGTCTTCCTTGATTTAGACCATGGCATTGTCTGCTCTCAGAATCTAGTCTGGCATCCTATGAAATATTTGCAATATTGTAAATTGGGTTTACAATCCCATAACTTTCAGGATTCATGTTTATGGTCATTAATGACCAAAGGTGATCCCAAAAGAGGTACCTCTTAAACCGGTCAGCATCTCAAGCACTGATTGAGGCATTGCAGATCAGGGTGCTAGAAAAAGATGACTGCAGTATTATCCCATTCATGAGGCATGTTGAGAGAAGTGACTGTGTCAGGACACCAAGACATGTCCCAAAAAATCAGAAGAGTGCTACCGTCATCATTTCCTACTGGCCTAATCATCAGTGCCTCAGAAACCTTTCAGCTGGAGTGCTGCCTGGCTGAAGAGGTAGGTTTTTTGGTTGGTGACATAGGCAGAAGTAGCTACAGTGATAGAGTTCCCTCATTGTAGCTGCATCTAACAGTGTAGGATCTTAGCCTTGCGGTGTTAAATTTCCAGCATTAGAGTGAAAGGCAAATCATGAAACTTTAGATCCAGATCTTGAGAAGGTTACTATTCTGGACTACAATTCGGAGAATCCTCCAGCCAACATGGCCTGAAAATGTAACTTCTCCAGATTGTACCTAAATCACTCTCTTGCTCTGAAGAGCCAATTCAGTTTAACATACAATTTTGCATCTCAAAATTGGGTTCTTAGCTATTTGGAAATTGACTATGAATCCTTGTCTGTTCAACCAAATTTATGGCATTGAATTGGGAGATACTACATCTACATTTCTTTTTTCTGAAAGACTTTTCATCTTTAAAGAGATAGCAAGCAGATGCAGCATGATCCATACTTATAGCAGGAGCAATGCAGTGGAGGTATAGCATGATCTCCAAAGTGTGGTGGGCTGCAAATTGCACATGACTGTTCCACTTGCATTCAGCATAACTTTTGCAATGACATTATGTATGTGGTTCACAGGCATGGCATGGACGATAAAAGATCATGGCACTGTCCTTGACTCTCTGGACAAATAGTCACTTCATATTCTCAAAGGCTTTTCTTCAAGTTATACATGTGAGAGACACATGGCTCATGAATAGGCATACTCTTACTTCTTTTCTACATCTCCCCTCCCTTGGGATGGTCCTCTTCAATTCCTACATGGTTTCATACAGAAATGTTCAGAAATAGAATATGTAGATTTTAATTTTAATTGTTTTTCTTCTTTATTATGTCTATAGATACGATAATGACAAGAACAAATAGTTGCCAATCTGACAGCAGTGGATTTCTGGAAGATCCTTCTGAACCCTTACCTCTACAGGTGAATAAGGAATGAGAAGCTTAAATCTATGGGAAAATTACATTTAGTTCTGGGAGAGGTTCAACATTTGGAATAAAGAAATTAAAAAATAACCTCTGAAAAGTGTAAT
>NW_024825255.1:0-1611 GCF_019175285.1 Sceloporus undulatus
AATGGCAGACAAGTAGCATTTGATGGATGTGAGGGACAGCCCCTCATGCAAGAGTGCCATCAAAAACTCCAGAACCACTGGAGTGGAAACCTGAGCAGGAGACAAGCCCTTTTGGTCAAGGAAGAGGCAAAATCTCCTCCATTTCAGGGCATAGGACCGCTGGGTGGAAGGTTTCCTTGCAGCCAGGATCATCGTCCTCACCGACTCCGGCAAAGCAGTCAGGGCTGTATCCTCCAGGCTACCAGCGGTAGGCTCTCGATGTCCGGGTGGAGAATCCGTCCGTCCTGGATCGACAGCAGGTCCGGGCGGGGATCGAGGCGGAGGAAGCATCTCCTGGAGAGGTGGAGAAGGGATGCGAACCACGGCTGTCTCGGCCACCACGGGGTGATCAGGATCGCATGCGAGTGGTCCGTGGTCATCTTGGACACCACCCTGATGATGAGAGGGAACGGAGGGAAGGCGTAGAGAGGCTCCCCCGTCCAGAGGAAGGCGAACGCGTCTCTGAGGGATCCGTCCAATCACTTCCTGGAGCAGAACTGGGGACAGTGGCTGTTCCACCTGGTCGCGAAGAGGTCGATCCGGGTGGTTCCCCACCGATCGAAGAGGTCGCTGACCGTCTCGGGATGGAGCCTCCACTCGTGGCACACCGATGGAGATCTGCTGAGGCGATCTGCCAGCTCGTTGTCCTCCCCGGGAAGGTGAATCGCCTGGAGGAGGACGCGCCTCTGTATGCACCAGTCCCAGATGCGGAGCGTGAGATTGAGCAGGGTACTGGATCTGGTACCACCTTGTTTGTTGATGTAATACATCATGGTGGTGTTGTCTGTCCTCAGGAGGACCACCCTTCCTGTGACAGCGAACTCGAACGCCCTCAATGCCTTTTCCACTGCGAGCATTTCCAAGGCGTTGATGTGGAGGAGCTTGTCTTGTGCGGACCACCCGTCTTTGACGATGAGGTCGAGCAGGTGGGCGCCCCATCCCTCCAGGGATGCATCTGTTGTCAGAGTCAGTTGTGCCTGGGGCTGATGAAAAGGCATCCCGGTGCAGACGTTGGAGCTGTCTAGCCACCATCTGAGGGAAGCAGCCACCGGTCTCGGTACAGTGAGCCACTTTGAGGGAGGGTCCTCCAACGGAGAGAAGACGGAGAGGAACCAGGATTGGAGAGGTCGAAGACGAAGTCTTGCCCAGGGAGTGACGAATGTCGTCGATGCCATGTGGCCCAGGGCGACCTGGACGTCTCTGGCCCTCACCCTTCTGTGGGAAATGCACGGCCTGAGGGACGTTGTCAGGGCCTGAAACCGATCCGGAGGGAGGAAGGCTAGGCAGTTTTCGGAGTCAAGGATGGCCCCGATGAACTTGGCCTGCCTGGTCGGCGTGAAGTGGGACTTCTCCCTGTTGACGACCAGCCCGAGGGAGTCCAAGAGGTGCAAGGCGAATGAGACTGCCTCCTGCAGCTCGCCTTGGGATTCGGCTGCAAACAGCCAGTCGTCCAGGTAGGGAAAGACCATGAAGCCCTTCTGATGAAGGTATGCCACCACCGGTGCCATGCACTTTGTGAAGACTCGTGGAGCCGTGGCCAAGCCGAAAGGAAGCACGTTGTAGTGATACGAG
>NW_024825256.1:0-1611 GCF_019175285.1 Sceloporus undulatus
AAGGAACCCCAGGTGTCCAGGGTACTTTGGTTGAAAAAATTTAATGTGTTTGAAACAAGCTAATTAATTTAAACCAAAATACTTCAAATATACTTTAATTGTTACAGAAAGATACCACTGGAACCTACAGCAGATAGACCTACTCTCAAAGACTGGTTCAAAATAATGAATAGCAGCTGGAAGAGAATAACTATTGTATATTGGATTGGAGTGGTGAGATCTCTATCACACCTTTATTTTAGTACATCTCCTCTTCTAAATCTGCCAAAACCTTATCATTCAATGATAATAGAAGAACATAGAAGAAGAAGAAGAAGAAAAGTCACAACTGATTGGCCACAGCTTAGCTAAGAGACATTCTGGAGAATTCTAGGTAGTGAAAAATATGAGCCAAAAGATTAGCACTCTCTATCTTTTCTAATAACATACTTATATTCAACAGGTTTATCGGTTATTTTAATACTGGGGAAAAGTACTCACATAATTTTAGTACACCACAGAAAGTTCCCATGAAGTTTGAAAGTTAAGTATAATTTTTAAAACTTTGTAAGTTATAGTGACAGGAAATCATATGACACTTTTCAGTTCAATACAGAGATACACTTTTGAAATGTAACTTCAAATATATACATTGTCACATGTCCTGTGGGGAATTTCCTCATACTATCTGCAGGAAACATACTGCAATAGAAAGCAATAAAGAAATTATTTTAAGATAACTGTCCTATGAATGTTTCTTTCAATGCAATACCCAAGAGTTACTTCTGTTTCTTTCTTTTCTGGTCCAGTATTTTATGGTTAGGAACGTTCTTACTATCCAATGAATCTACAATCTCTTGAGCTACGGGATTAGGACAAGAGTAACAAATGGAGGCAACAGAATTTTTCTGTTATTGCTGTGTACCATCAAGTCATTTCCAACTTATGACAACCCTAAGGTGAACGTATCATGGGGTTTTCTTGGCAAGTTTCTTCAGACAGGGTTTGCCATCTGAGGCTAAAAGAGTGTGACTTGCCCAATGTGATCCAGTCGGTTTTTATGCTTGAACAGGGATTTGAACCCTGGTCTCCAGATCTGTAGTCACATCAAACCACTACCCAGAATTGCTGTTGTTGTTGTTGTGTGCTTTCAAGTCATTTCTGGCTGGGAGAATGTGACTTGCCCAAGATCACCCAATGGGTTTAATGGCTCAGCAGGGATCCAGCACTCAAACCACAACACTACACAGGCTCTACATAGAATGTTATTTATAACATGTTACTTACAAATCCACAGAAGGGGGGGGGGATAAAAATGTATACAGAACTTGAACACTTACCTAGAGTTGCCCAGATCAATGCTGAAGAGTGAGGGGCTCAACAGGCTGCCCCTTTCCTTGCCAAATTGTGCTGTGGCAACCGCATGCCACATCCCCAATCTGGAATTTTCATGATGCAAAAAGTAGCCACAAAAATGGCTCCTTTTCACAATGTGATAAGTGCACCCTAGCCACAGTGGCAGAGGCTTTTTGGTGCTCCTTTGGTGCAGCACATTTAAACACTACACTAATGGAGCACCATGACGCCCCCCCCCCCATCATGTGGTTGGGCATGTAGCATGACACCAGCACG
>NW_024825257.1:0-1610 GCF_019175285.1 Sceloporus undulatus
CCGCTGGGAGAGATCATCCAGAGACACTGGGCGTGGTGTTATCAGTACGCTGATGACACTCAAATATGTTTCTCTGTGTCTCCGACTGATGCAGTGACTAGGGATGGCATCTCTCCTCTAAATGCCTGATTGGAGTCGGTAATGGGCTGGATGAAGGAAAACAGACTCAGCCTGAATCCAGAGAAAACGGAATTACTCGTGATAGGTTCCCCTGGCCCGGGGATGGATATCTGTCCACCTGTCCTGAACGAGGTCATGCTCCCCTTGAAGGACTCAGTTCGCAGTCTGGGGGTGCTTCTGGACTCGTCGCTCCACCTTACATCTCAGGTGAATGCGACGGTCAGGAGTATACTGGTGCCCCGGGTTACGAATTTAATTCGTTCCGCCGCCGCGTTCTTAACCCGAAAGGCTTTCGCAAGCCGAAAGCCCATAGGCGCTAATGGGGAAAAGCCGCGATTTCGTGCGAAAAAGCGCCGAAAAGCACCAAAAATTTTTTCGTAACCCGAAATAACCTTCGTAACCCGGAACAGTTTTTTTCAATGGAGTTTTTTCGTAACCCGGAAATTTCATAAGGCGGCGCATTCGTAACCCGGGGCACCAGTGTACCTGTTATCAGCTTCAGCTGATATGCCAGCTGCGACCCTACCTGGGCCGGGGGAACCTGGAAACGGTGGTACATGCTCTGGTAACCTCTCAGTTGGATTTCTGCAATGCACTCTACATGGGGCAACCCTTGTACCAAACCCGGAAGCTACAACTGGTTCAGAATATGGCAGCAAGGCTGGTCACTGGATGTTCCAGGACTAGCCTTATAACACCTATATTGCAAGATCTACATTGGCTGCCCATTCGCTTCCGGGCACAATACAAGGTGTTGGTAATTACCTATAAAGCCCTAAATGGCTTGGGCCCAGGGTACTTGGAGGACCACCTCTCCCCATACAGTCCGCCCCGCACTCTCAGATCGGGCGGAAAACATCTGCTAAGAGTTCCAAAGTCAAGATATACTTCATCTTCACAGAGGGCATTTTCCATCTCAGCCCTGCAGATTTGGAACTCCCTGCCCGACAAGCTCCACTCAGTCACCTCTCTCGATTTATTCAGAAGAAATTTGAAGACCTTTCTTTTCCGTCAAGCTTTCCCCCATGTGCCTTAATACTATCCTCTCCTCCCTTGTTGCACATTGTTTGATCCATCTATTTTGTTGTATGGTTTTAATGGTATGGTTTTAGTGGTTGTAATATAATGGTTTTTAGATTATTTTGTATAACTTTTAATCGATATGGGTAGTTTGTTACACTGTTGGGGATATATGTTGTTGTAATTGTATCATTTTATGTTATAAACCGCTATGATCTATGTAGGAATAGCAGTATATAAATAAATTTTCATTCATTCATTCATTCATTCAATGGCGGGATACATACTAGCAAAATGTAGCGTGGCGGTGGTGGCAGTAGGGTTAGGGAGCGTGCACCATTCATATGCTCCCTAACCCTAGTACTTCAGGAGTGGGTTCTACTTCAGGAGTGGGTTCCATAGTCTATGAGGAAGGCTCTCTCTCATGTCTTCATCAGACACACCTGGGAGATTGGGGGGACAGAGAAAAA
>NW_024825258.1:0-1610 GCF_019175285.1 Sceloporus undulatus
GAGTCCACACAGGTGAGAAGCCACACAAATGCCAGCATTGTGGGAAAGGTTTTTCTTGGAAGTCAGACCTAGTGTTACATCAGAGAGTCCACACAGGAGAGAAGCCATACAAATGCCAGCATTGTGGGAATTGTTTTTATTCGAAGTTATACTTAGTGAGACATCTGAGAGTCCACACAGGAGAGAAGCCATAGAAATGCCAGCATTGTGGGAAATGTGTTTCTTCGAAGTCACATCTAGTGAAACATCAGAAAGGCCACAAAGGAAAGAAGCCACAAAATTCCCATAAATGAACTAACATTATTTTTGTGAAGAAGGAATACAAAGAATATATTTTTATTCCTGTTGTCATAAGATAATGCCCTTGTGATTTGTGTGTTAGGTTTGTCTGTCCATATGTCTATGTTTTAAAGTTATATTTTCTTCATTTTAGCTTTTAATTGCTATTAGTGTAGATCATTGCTTTAGTTTATAAATTTGACTGGGGATGATGGGTTGTGGAATGGGTTAGCTAGATAGAGGTTGGGATTTGTTGTAGCTGGCTAGAATAGTTATTTGATTGATAGCCTTTGGGATGTGTGGGATGTTAGCTGAAGAAAGTTGGGGGGAAGGTATTAATAGAAAGGGGACTAGTTTCTAGTAATGACAAAGGTAGCCTTGTTACCTGTGGGCCATTGACTGTGGGAATTGGGGGTGGGGGCTAGGTTTGAAAGAGGGTGGAGTTTTAGGTTTTGGGGTGTTAATGTATTATTTGGCTTAGGGTGGGCAGTTCTGATTTAAATGCTAACTTAAATGCTGGCCTGATTTAAATGGGCCTTTGCGCAGCCCCCGTCATATGATAGGGGTTGGCCGAGAACGTAGTGTCCATACCGACCTCAATCCTAACACGTGATGGGGGCGTCAAAATGACGTGGGTTCTTTTTGTTTAGCGATGGAGCCGCGCAGTTTGTTCACTTTGGCTCCCTTGCGGAGCAAACCAGGGTGGCGAGAGACTGCCATTTTTGGGCATTCTGTATCCCGCCATTGTGTTCTTAATAAAGTTCTTTGTTATTTCAACACAATGGACTCATTGATGCATATAAGTTCTGAATTTGCACAAAACTGACCCTTTCTTCTCTTCTCAGTCCTCAGCTCCATTCCCAGCCATATGAGCAGCACAGGCAAACACACACACACACACACACACACACACACTCAGAGAGACAGATCTGTATGTACAAACCAGAGTCTTCACAACCTTTCCCTCCTGAGTCCAGCTCCGCAGCTTGGGCTCTATTTCGGAAGGAAGGAAAAAGGAAGGAAGGGTGTAGTCCTTCCCTTCTTCCAAATACCGACAATGGAATAAGCAGCAGCAGCTAGGGCTTTGCAATCCCTGCGCATGCTCAAGAGGTGCCTTTGGTGGCCAATGTGCATGCACAGTCTCAGCCCCTGAATCTGCCGCCCTCACAGCCTGCTCTGAGGGAGGGAAGTGGGAGAGCCCTCATTCATTCAGAATGGCTGGAGGATCTTCTAGGGGGTGATGTAAGAAGGATGGAAACCCCAATCTCCTCCCACAAAGAAAGTCAGGGAGCCTGCCAGGCCTCCTCTCCCTTCCCTGCCCCCTCCTCTGG
>NW_024825259.1:0-1610 GCF_019175285.1 Sceloporus undulatus
AGTCCAGGATGGGCCTGATGCCCCCATCCGCTTTCGGTACCGTGAAGTACCTGGAGAAAAAGGCCCTAGAACTTAGGGCGGGCGGTAAAGGGGAGATTGCCCCTTTACCAAGCAAGGCGCGCACTTCGTCGAGAAGGGTGTCCGAGGGGGGAGTGGACATGGAGGCTCCGGTTGGAGGGAGCTCTTGGAACTCGAGGGCATAACCCCTGCGGACGATGTTAAGAACCCACGAGTCCGATGTTATAGAGGCCCAGGTGTTAACAAAGGGCCTCAAAATGTCCAAGAAGAAGAGGGGTGAAGGAGGGACGAAGCGCGCTGCGTCCCTTCAGGTTCTCTTCTTCCCCTGGTTGGTGTCCTGCCGGCGGGACTTGCAGTACCGAGGCGGGAAGTTGCGACGGCCAGAAGAGGAGGAAGACTGCGAGGGGAAGCGGTGTCTCTGGGAGCCCTGTTGCTGGGACTGCCGATCCCGGGAGAAGGTCCCCTGTGACTGACCTTGCGGCTGCCACGGGCGCTGACGCTTCCGGAACGGAGAAGCAGGTGTAGAGGACATGCCATGCTTCTTCGCCGCCGCCTTCATCCTGAACTTCCTGTTCAGGCGGTCGTCGGTCTCGGCATGGAAGAGCCCGGTCCCGTCGAGCGGCATGTCCTCGATGGCCGCCTTGACGGTAGGGTTGAGGTCCGAGGCCCTCAACCAGGCGTGCCGTCTGAGTGCCATGGATGCGGACATGGCCCTCCCTGCGCAGTCAGCCATGTTCCTGGAAGTGGTGATGAGCCAGCTCCCGATGGAATGAGTCTCGTCTCTGACCTCCACCAGCTGCCTCTGGACATCATCCGGAATGTCCGGGATGAGGGGGGGAGATCCGTTCCATGAGAGTCTGGATGTAGGCCCCCATGCAGGCAGTATAGTTGACGGCCTTGACCGCAAGGGCCGCCGCCGAATAGGCCTTCTTGGCCAGTCCGTCCACTTTTTTCGCCTCCCGGTCGACAGGGGAGGTCGCCTACTTCGGAACGAAGCTGTGTTGGGCTCCCTCCACGATCGCAGAGTTCGGCCTGGGGTGGTCGGCCAACCAAGGACAGCTCGCCGGAGCGACTCTGTAAAGCAACTCTACCTTGCGGGAGGACGCAGACAGGGTGGCCGGGGAGTCCCAGGACCTCTTCACGATGGTCTGAAGCGACGGGAGCAGAGGAAGACAAGGTGGAGTGGGCACTTGTCCGTGCACCCGACGTTCCACCGGGTCCTGAGCGTCGTCGTCCGGGAAAGCGAGCTCGATGTCGAGAGCCCTCGCCATCTTAACGACGTGCTCACTGAAGGACCGGACGTCGTCCGACGGAGAAGACGGCTCAGGATTATGCATCCTCTGAGGTGAGCCCGACACCGAGAGGACGTCCTCATCGGATGGTGCTTCGGACGGAGGCAAAGGCTCCTCATCGGAGTCCAAGTCGGAGGAGAGGGGATCCATCACTCTGACTTGGAATCTCGGACAGGCTGGGATGAGGTCAGTCGAGGAGCGTGAGCGCCTGCGAGGTGGAGATGGCAACCTCTCGTAGACGGATACGGTCGGGACCGATCTGGACGAGGTGCCATGTTGAGGGTCTGCAGGATGGGGGTT
>NW_024825260.1:0-1610 GCF_019175285.1 Sceloporus undulatus
GAACTTGACCTGCTTGGTCGGTGTGAAGTGGGACTTTTCCCTGTTGATGACCAGCCCGAGGGAGTCCAAGAGGTGCAAGGCGAATGAGACTGCCTCCTGCAGCTCGTGTTGGGATTCGGCTGCAAACAGCCAGTCGTCCAGGTAGGGAAAGACCATGAAGCCCTTTTGATGCAGGTATGCCACCACAGGTGCCATGCACTTTGTGAAGACCCTTGGAGCTGTGGCCAAGCCGAAGGGAAGAACGTTGTATTGGTACGAGTCGGAGCCGACAGCGAAGGCGAGGAATCTCCGGTGGGACTCTCGGATCCCGATGTGGAAGTAGGCATCCTTCAGGTCGACAGTCGCAAACCACAGGCCCTGGCGGAGGAGAGGTAGAATGGAAGCCAAAGTTACCATTCGAAAACGGCGGTAATCAAGGAACAAGTTCAATTGTTTTAAATCCAGGATGGGCCTGATGCCCCCATCCACTTTCGGTACCGTGAAGTACCTGGAAAAAAAGGCCCTAGGACATTGGTCGGGCGGTAAAGGGGAGATTGCCCCCTTTCCAAGCAAGGTGCGCACTTCGTCGAGAAGGGTGTCCGAGGGGGAAGTGGACATGAAGGCTCCAGTTGGAGGGAGCTCTTGGAACTCGAGGGCATAACCCCTACAGACGATGTTGAGAACCCACGAGTCCGATGTTATGGAGGCCCAGATGTTAGCAAAGGGCCTCAAAATGTCCAAAAAGACGGGGGTTGCAGGAGGACGAAGCGCGCTGCGTCCCTTCAGGTTCTCTTCTTCCCCTAGTCGGTGTCCTGCCGGTGGGACTTGCGGTACCGGGGCAGGAAGTTGCGACGGCCAGAGGAGGAGGAAGACTGCGAGGGGAAGCGACGTCTCTGGGAGCCCTGTTGTTGGGACTGCCGATCCCGGGAGAAGGTCCCCTGTGACGGACCTTGCGGCTGCCACGGGCGTTGACGCTTCCGGAATGGAGAAGCAGGTGTGGAGGACATGCCATGCTTCTTCGCCGCTGCCTTCATTCTGAACTTCCTGTTCAGGCAGTCGTCGGTTTCAGCATGAAAGAGCCCGGTCCCGTTGAGCGGCACGTCCTTGATGGCTGCCTTGATGGTAGGGTTGAGGTCAGAGGCCCTCAACCAGGCGTGTCGTCTGAGTGCCATGGATGCAGACATGGCCCTTCCTGCGCAGTCAGCCATGTTTCTGGAAGTGGTGATGAGCCAGCTTCCGATGGAGTGGGTCTCGTCCCTGACCTCGACCAACTGCCTCTGGACGTCATCCGGAATCTCCGGGATGAGGGGGGAGATCCGTTCCATGAGGGTCTGGATGTAGGCCCCCATGCATGCGGTATAGTTGACGGCCTTTACCGCAAGGGCCGCTGCCGAGTAGGCCTTCTTGGCCAGGCCATCCACTTTCTTCGCCTCCCGGTCGACAGGGGAGGTCGCTTGCTTCGGAACGAAGCTGTGTTGGGCTCCCTCCACAATCGCCGAATTCGGCCTGGGGTGGTCGGCCAACCAGGGACAGCTCGCCGGGGCAACTCTGTAGAGAGACTCCACCTTGCGAGACGAAGCAGACAGGGTGGCCGGGGAGTCCCAAGACCTCTTGACGATGGTCTGCAGTGA
>NW_024825261.1:0-1610 GCF_019175285.1 Sceloporus undulatus
CAGATTCAGAGAACCATCAGCCCTACCTGTCCAGTATGATTTCTTAACAATTTGTGCAGATTCTGGAAACAGACAGCCTTCCTGTCTTAAAAGTTTAATATTCATATTTATTGAGCATGACTCATAACAACAGGCTCTGAAGGGACAAAGAGAATCTATGGTTTTCTTGATTGTGTCCAGTGGTTGGATGAGCATTTCCATACTTGCACATATGACTATTTCTGGTATGTATCCAAATGGAAAATCTAGCTCTTAAAATCAAATTAACAGGAATGTATTCTAAAGTAGCAGTTGATTATATATTTCATACTAGCAATTACAAGTTTCAAATCTGTACTCAATGTATTCATTGATTTATTGTCTTCTTCAGTGTTTACTGTTTTAAATTCAGTTACAGCAGCCAGGGCTCCTGTTTGCACATATTCCACTAACATCCATTCATTTTATAGTAATTTACAGAACAATCTTATACTGTATACTCAGGATCTTGTTTATTCAGAATTAAAAGTACTGAACTTTAAAGGCACTTACTTCTAGGCAAGCCTGTATGGGATTGAATTTTTTATAATAAATGAATGACTATTCATGCTGAATCATCATTTTGACTAGTGATGTCAGTAAGCTTCATAATTACTGCAGCTAATGTACAAACTTGTTTGGTAGATTCCACAACCACATTGCCCCAATAAGAACATAGTCAAACCAGAAAAGAACTTTTCCATTCTCTCCCAGTCAGAGGTTGGAAATGTTAAATCGAGGACAACAATTTCCAGAAGCCTCCATCAGCATGGCCATTAGGAGCTGTAGTCCAAAAAGTTACTCTTTCAGGCTCTGCCTCCATTTACCTTAATTTTATTGTTATAAAAATGATGGAGGCAAGGAGGCCCATGGAAACCTAACCCTGAAAAATACATTTCTCATGGTTTTCAAAGCCCTGTGGAAGTTAAGGAAAGAAGGAAAAACCTGTCTCCCAGCCTGCTCTTGCCCAGGAACCAGCAGCCAGGAACTTGCTTATTCACAGCCTTTGAAGGGATCATATAAAGGTAGTTCTGTTGTGCTCCGTATCATAGTGATATAATAAATAGACACAATATTGGATGAATGGATAGATAGACAGACAGACAGACAGACAGACAGACAGACAGGTAGGTTGAGTCTTCCTTATCTGAAATGCTTGGAATCAGAAATGTTTTGGAGTTCAGAATTTTCCAGCTTTCGGAATAGTTGCAGATACATAATGAGATATCTTGGAAATGGGACCCAAGTCTAAAAATGAAATTCATGTATGTTTCATATTCACCTTATACATATGGCTTGAAAGTAATTTTATACACAACATTTCTAATAATTTTGTTCACAAATATTTGTGTACACTGAGTCATCAGAAAGCAAAAGTGTCACTAGCTGAGCCACACATGTGGACAATTTTGGAATTCCAGATAAGGCAGACTCAACTTATACTTCTGTTTGAGAAGCCCAGTTGTGAACCGAACCATTGGATGAGGTATCTTTATTTCTACAAATTACTGTTTTAGCAAAATTACAAGAGTACCTGCTTTGTGCTAAGTATAATTTCATCTATTATGGTGCATCCTTGATATCAGCTGGAG
>NW_024825262.1:0-1610 GCF_019175285.1 Sceloporus undulatus
TATGTAACCTGGGTATATATTGTGCACACACATATTCTTATGGGTTATTTAGGACCTGTAGGCATAGCCTACATACATACAATATATAACCTGGATATATACTGTGCATACACATATGCTTAGGGGTTAGATAGGACCTATAGGGTGAGAGAAACCATCCTTTCAGTACAAGGGAAGAGCAAGCTTGAGGTGAAGTAGGGGACCTTCAGGAAATGGGGAGAGCTATCTGGGAGGAATAATTTGCAAGTGGGGGACACAACCCTTGACCTTGGTTCCAGATCAGAAAACACCCCAGACACCCCTCCAAAAGCGAGGGCTCCACTTACCCGGGTGGGAATGCAGGTTGATGCCAGAGGCGGCAAGGTATTTCCCGGGGGCCAAGGGGCCCGGTGGGAGCCCTGCTGCCGCCAAGGGTGCCAGGCGGGCAGCAGCAGCCGCCCCAGCAGCAGCAGCCACCCGGTGGTGGCTCTCCATGGCCAGCCCAGAGAGGAGTGGCGGGGGGACGTGGACCGAGCGCGGGGCCCCCAGGTCTCTTCCATCCATCCTCTGCAAGTGGGGCTCCGGGGATGCCTTCCACCTCTCGCCCCCAGACTCAAAGGCTCTGGACCCCTCCACAGTGCCCCAGCCTGGGCCTGGGCTCCACCATCATCTTCCTTTAGCTTGGGTGCCTCCCTGCCTGCCTTGGGGCTGAGGGGCTCCTCCAGGCGGGGTGGGCTCTTCTTTTTCCTGGAGAGAAGGGAGAAAAGGACCATTCAGACATGATGATGGCACAGGGCAATGAAAGAGGGGGAGCAAGGAAAAGGACCCACCCAGAGACAGAGGGTCCCTTTGGGGTAGGAAACAAGGGGGGCAAAGACCATTCAGACACGATGGAACCGGACACTGAAAGATAGGGAGCAATGAAAAGGACACATCCAAGAAAGGGGATCCCTTTGGGGAAGGAAAGAAGGGGGGAAAGACCATTCAGACATGATGGAACCGGACACTGAAAGATGGGGAGCAATGAAAAGGACCCACCCAGGAAAGGGGTCCCTTTGGGGAAGGAAAGAAGAGGGGCAAAGACTATTCAGAAATGATGGCACATGACACTGAAAGATGGGGAGCAATGAAAGGACCCCCTAAAGAAAGGGGGTCTCTCTCTGGGGAAGAAAAGAGGCTCTTTTTAATGACATTTTGGGAACCCCCTCCATTTTCTCATTTACCCCCCCCCCAAAGAACCCAAATAAATCCAGTGTGGACTCTTTCCACCTTTTAAATATATTTCACATACTGTAAAGAAATCTAAGCCTTTTGCAACATTATTTACTATGGGGTTCAAAGAATACCCCCCAAAAAAACCACACCCCAATCTGGACTCCTTCCACCTTTTAAACACACACACACACACACACACACACACACACACATAATATACTGTAAAGGAATGTACCCACGCCTTGTGCAACATTATTTACAAGGATATTTAGGGTTGGTGAGGGCAATGTTCATGAGAACATATCCATCTAGGACTTTTGCAACACTGTTTGCAAAGCAAGGTGATGAAAGCCTAGGCTTCATGGGGGAAATATGTAAAGTTCTGGGAAGAAATTGGGGTTCAAAGATGCCCCCCC
>NW_024825263.1:0-1610 GCF_019175285.1 Sceloporus undulatus
TATAGCCTAAGGGGGTGGCTTTGAAACCCCCAAAGATTTCATGTGAAAGGAAGACACGATGGTGTGTCTGATGGACTGAAGCTTGGAGTGGAAGAATCTTTGAAAATAGAGCAAGGATCGGAGGCTGTATGGAATAGCTGAACACTTAATATTGTATTTAACAAGTTTAAGATCCTCTAAGCTCTGCAGCTTTATTTGTTTGGTCGGATGGCAGCAATCAACAAAGCTGGATGTAATAGGATTATTTCACCTCCCCTCCCCATGCTACTGACTGTCAGAAGGGAAAATGGCGACTTGAAAAAGTTGCAAAGTACTGTGAACAATTAGCTAATCCTCCCTGCCATAGCTTTTAAAAAGCTTGTGGATGCAGAACAAAAGGCTACTAAGGTTTCAATTTCAAGTGAGAGTTTGACATTGTAATGCAATGAACCCTAATTTGGAGAATCCCCACTGAGAGATGAAACATACTTACAGTAGCATAAAGAGAGATATATTGCACTGAGAGGAGACAAGTCTACTTTAGCATAAAGTGAAATTACTGACAGGGGGAAAGAAAGGCTTGTTCCTTGTGTGTGTGTGTGTTTTTTTTCTCTCTTCTGCATTTTATTCTATGGAGATATACATTTAAATACAGAAATTGGAAGAACAAGAATATTAAACATTAGAGAAAGACTGTGACGGAATGAGGACGGGGGAGGAGACGTCGTGATTAACACAGGTGCATTTTGAGCTTGTCCTCTTGATATGTTTTGTGGAAGAATCATCTTCATGGGATTTTTTAGCTGCTAAGCTTCACTAAACATAGAGAAAGAGTGCGACGGACAGAGGACGGGGGAGGAGACGTCTTCAATTAATACATCAATTAATAGAAAATTAGCTTAACAGTTACTTCTGGATTGACATCTGCTTCTAGATTGTAGAGACTTAAACAATTCGCTGGGTTCTAAGTTTTTCTCTCTTCCTTTATATCTTTACTCTGGAGAGTTTCATATAAATATAGAAATTGCAAGGGGGAAGACTTTGAATTTAAAGAAAGAGTGTGACGGATAGAGGACTGGGGAGGAGACACCGTGATCAGCACAAGGACATTAAATCTACATGATTGAACTTTACCAGTCTAATGATGTATGATATTGTGATCTATACATAGATCATACATATACATCTATTGTGATCTATACATATATTAATTAAGGAATAATTTTTGTGGTTGTGTTGGTTGTAAGGGGCAGTAAGAAGAAATGATTAACAATTTCTAGAATATCTTGTTGGGGTTACTGTTTGGTGTGATTACCTATACTAAGGAAAGTATTACAGTACTATATTAAGATAGAAAGTATTACTTGTTTATTTAAAACGGGTGGGGAATTTGTGAAGACATCCTTTCAAATTTTTGGATATAATCTCCTCTCCTTGCTTGAACATTTAGAGTGTTCCTACATTGATGTTGTATTAAGTAAGTTAGAACTGTATAATAACGGGAAGCTGATATAGAAATATTGAGGAGAAAGTAAAAATTATATCTTTTTTGGTTTAAAGGTACATGCTGTGAAATTTTATAGCAGATACCATGTCGATAATTACTAGAACGGCATCTCAAAGAATGTTGG
>NW_024825264.1:0-1610 GCF_019175285.1 Sceloporus undulatus
ACCAATAGTATATACACCTTACTCTCTTCCATGACAGCATTCTCTGATGATGCCAGTCACAGCTGCTGGCAAAACAGGAATAAACTGTTCTAGAACACGGCCTTACAGCCTGAAGAACCCACAAAAAACTATGGCTGTCGGCCATGAAAGCCTTCGACTTCAATTTGATTAATTTATATATTGTAACCATAGCAGAGGCTTTGCTTAGGGGAGTTATATATATAGTTCAATAAATGGCTGGGTTGCATAGCCCTTGGGATGTTCTCTATGTTTATGGAAGTGGGAGACAAGAAGAACTGCAGAGGCAAACTCCCAATGAAACAAAGGCACGGTACAGACTGCGGAAAAGGGGCCCCAACCCGGCACTTTCCCAGGCCACTTCTCCATGGCCTGGAAAGAGGTGTCCATGGGGCTTCATGCCCCCGGACACCCCAACAGGCCCGGCCCCTTTCTCCTTTGCATTGCTGGCACAGCCATGTAGAGGCTGCGCCAGCAATGCGTGCATGCAAAAGGAGCTACGTTTCGCAGTTCCTTCCCGTGACACTGAAAAGGCAATCAAGTGCCCTGCAGCATTGCAGTAGTGTCACACACATGCTGGTCCATGTGGAGGTGGCACATGCGTGATGCCAACATTGAACACAGTGTATGGACGGTGTGTCTTCAAAATGGTGCCGTTCATACGAACTAGGGCTGGGGAGCGTGCGGTTGCTGCGCACTCCCCAGCCCTAGTTTTGACCCAAGGATGGCACTTCCACACCATCTGTATCAGGCGAAAGAAAAGAAAAAAGAAACACAAGACAAGTTGGAATATAATAATAATAATTATTATTATAAAGGTATCAAAATAAAATGTGCCTGTCAAGTTGCTCTTGATGATCTTTTCCAAAGTGTAGGAAACTGAAAACATCCTTTCCTCTATCAACCAATTAGGGTGTAGGCAGCTAATATTGTACTGTCTGATTCATTCTGAGGCTGGGGCTTTTGATTTAAGGATGTTTGCCCACTGTAGTTTCCTTTCAGCTGGGTAAAACAAGACCAGTAGCTGGCACAGTGACAGAGTGGGAGAATCATTCTCTAATCTTTCATGGGGGGATGGGGGGGGGGAATCGCCCGTCCTACATTACACTGTCCATGACACTGTTAAGGAAAAAGCAACATGGGATATACAGTGAATGAAATAAAACATATATGTGAGAGTCAGGATGACACAGCAGAAGCCAATTGAGAACCACACAGGTGTAAATGGTAATACAATTAACAAGTCCTGAATGCCAAGGACAAGAAATGTAAAGTGGATAATAGGACACACCTGACAATTGTTAAGTGGTCAAGGCTGAGATGATGAAATCATTAATTGTAGGATGAACCAAGAGAACCAATGAGAATGGAGTACACGCCTACTGGGTGGAAACAGACAGCAGTGGGTGGTATCTTGCATTGACTATAATAATGACTATACATCCCAATGTATTTTGTGGGTTGTAGAGTGGGTAGTAGTGAGGAGTTGTGTTGGATAGTTTTGGAGCTGTATATAGTAGAATAAAGTAGATCTTTTATTTAAGACTACTGAGTTGTCTGGTGTCTTGGGTGAAGCTACAAGAACCAGCTGG
>NW_024825265.1:0-1610 GCF_019175285.1 Sceloporus undulatus
ATTGAATTGTTTTTAAAGTATGTTTTATGTTTTAAATTCCACATGGTTTAATTGTATTTTAAGGGGTGGGTGGGTTGGTTCTTTGGACTGTATATTTTAACCTTGTAAGCCACCCCGACTGCAGTTTGTAGAGAGGTGGGATATAAATAAATTTTATTATTATTATATTATTATATTATTATTACTAGGGTTAGGGAGCATGTGCATGGTGCGCGCTCCCTAACCGTAGTGATGCCGCCACCACACCACATTTTGCCTGTCTGTACCGGGGCTATAATTCCCTTTTTGAAACAGCTTCGTTAGCTATTGGTCCATTTCAGACACAATCCAAAGTGCTGGTTATCACCTATATAGCCCTTTACAAGCTTAAGTGAAAACTTTCTGAAAAACCGTATCTTCCAATATGAACCTCCGCAAGTCTTACAATTCTAATGGAAGGTTTCCTCTTTGCTCCATTACCCCGACAGGCTTGTCTGGTAAAGAAAGCCTTCTTGGTGGCTTCTCCCAGGTTATAGAATCCCCTCCCAAGGAAGGTTTGGTTGGCCTCTCTCAGCTTTCTTTTTGCTGACAGAAAAAAACTCTTCCTATTCAAACAGCCCTTCCACTATTAACTGGTTGGGGTAGAAGGATTTGCAGTGGGTGTGCTAGGTGGTTGTTGTTATTGATGTTGTTTTAAACACATTATTTTTTTTAAGTGCTTTAAATGAATGTTTCAGCTGGAATGATACTTTTCAGTACTTTCTAAACATTTCAAAAAAGTAATACTTTTGCAGCACTCATTGTTTTAGCTATTTTGTTTTCACTTAAATAGTAGGCCACATTAGGAGGAAGGTGGACTATAAATCAGATAAATAAATAAATAAATAAATAATACTTAGAAGAAACTTTGGGCGGAGTCAGGTGTTTCCCTAAATGATGACTGGTATGGAAAGGTTCCACCTGAAACCTTGAAAAGTCTTACTTTGAATAGATAGGTTACTTCATGTGTTCAAGTTATTTTACATGTTCAAGTTGTTTAGCCAGTGTTACAAAGAGTACTGTCATGTTGAGATATTGATATATGAATTGTCCCCAGCAATTGTTCTCTAAGGAAGAAAATAACTCTTCAAAAATAAGGGGTATCCATTATGTTATGTGGGCCACACTTTACTACTGACAGGATTCAAGATAGAAAAGCCAGTCCTTTAGTTCTCTTCCTTTTGATTGGTTTTTAAGTCTTAGACCCTCTACAGACAAGCACTTTGGGCTGGCTTGGGGGCAGAGTCAGAGCATCATGTCCACATGATGCACACCCAACTTTATCCTCCATGGTACCATGACACTGCGTGCCACGCCACATGGCGTGCTGTGTTATGGTGCTCCTCAAGCGCTGCATCCATACAGTGGCAACACAACTATGGTGCCTTTTCCAGAGTGCAAAAAGGAGCTGCTTTTTGTGGCTTCTTTTCACACCCTGGAAAGGCCAGATCAGGCTGAAACAGGGGCAGCTCCATGACACTTTTTCGGGGCTGTCTGAACAGCCCCTTATTTGCAGTACCTAAGGAAGAATATTCTCCTTCCTTTTGCAAGTGTGCACATATAAAGCTTCAAGGTTTATCTCTTCCTGTAAA
>NW_024825266.1:0-1610 GCF_019175285.1 Sceloporus undulatus
AACACATTCATCTTCAGAATTTCCATTCTTCCCAACAAAGAAAGATTCATTTTTGACCACTTCAACATATCTCACTTGATCTCATTCCATACTTTTTCATAGTTGTTATAATAAAGATCTATATTCCTTTTTGTGAGATATATACCCAAGTATTTAGCTTTTTTGACCACTTTAAATCCCGAGATGTTACTTAATTCTTTCTCTTCCGTTTCTGACATATTCTTAGTTATAATAACTGTTTTATTTACATTGATCTTAAAGCCTGCCAATTCATCATAATTGTTTATCTTCTTTATTAGTTGTAATATTGATTTTTTTGGGTCCTCCAAAAATATAATCAGATCATCGGCGAATGCTTTAAGTTTAACATTAAATTTGCCTATTCTAGCTCCTTCTATATCGCAGTCATCCCTTATACTGTTATTTAACATTTCCAATGTCAGGATAAATAGAAGAGGTGACAAGGGGCACCCCTGCCTAGTCCCTCTCATAATTGGTATATATTCTGTTATATCATTATTAATTAATATTCGTGCTTTTTGTTTACCATAGATTGCTTTTATCCATTTCAAAAACATATCTCCAAATTCCATTTTTTTCAATGTCTCTATCATAAAATACCAATCCATCCGATCAAATGCCTTTTCTGCATCAACCATTATCATTGCAAACTTCTTTTCATTATTGTGTTCATAATATTCTATTAAATTTAAGACCGTTCTTATATTATCTTTTATTTGTCTTCCTGGTATGAAACCATTTTGATCTTCTTTTACCAATACATTAACACATTTCTTTAATCTAGCTGATAAAATTGATGTAAAGATTTTATAATCTGTATTGGTTAAAGATATAGGTCTGAAATTACTTACAGTTTGCTTCTCTTGATATCCTTTAGGAATCAATGATATATAGGCTTCATTCCATGATTCTGGTATTCCATTTTGATGTATATCGTTTAAGGTTTCTTTTAATGGTTCTAGCAAAACATCTTCCATCTTTTTATAATATATTGCCGACAACCCGTCTGGCCCTGGAGCCTTTTGTGTTTTTAAGTTTTTTATGGCCTCTATAACTTCTTCTGAAGTAAATGTCTGATTTAAATAGTTTTTTTTTATCTTCCTTTAATGTTATGTTTACATTCTTTTTTTAAAAGTTCTCAACCTTATCTATATTGATTTCAGGTATTTCTTTTCTATATAGTTTCTTATAATAATCAATAAATGCTTTTTTTTATATTATTGCAGCTTGTTATTGATTCTCCATTTTCGTATATTTCTGTTATTAATTTTTTTTTCCCTTTCCTTTCTTATTCTGGATGCCATCAATTTCCCAGCCTTATTTCCAGACTCAAATTGTCTCTGTTTTAATGTTCTTAGTTTTCTTTCTATCTCTTCTGTAGCTATTACTTTGAGTTGTGTTTTTATATCCTCTATTGCAACTTTTAACCTTTTATCTCCTTTTTTCCTCCACTCCTCCTCTTTTTTATTTAAATCTTCTATTAGTCTTTTTTCTTTTCCATTTTTTAATTTATTTCTTTCACACTGTAATTTAATAAATACACCTCTTATAACCGCTTTGCTTGCGTCCCAAATAGTTTTTAAAGAAAC
>NW_024825267.1:0-1610 GCF_019175285.1 Sceloporus undulatus
GGGATACGAAATGGTCGGGTTACGAAATTTCCGGGATACGAAAAAGTTGGATTGGCAAAAACTGTTTCGGGTTACGAAATATTTTTCGGGTTACGAAATTCATTTCGGCGCAAAATTCAAATGCTGCAAAGTGCAGCTATAGGCTTTCCAGTGCTAACGGAAAAGTGTTTCGGGTTACGAAATTTTCGGGTTATGAAAGGAATGGCGGAACGAATTAATTTCGTAACCCGAGGCACCACTGTAAATGACAGAAACCTGGTGGGGACTGTGCAGGGTTCAGGTGCGTAAATTTTGAAAGGCAGAAGCTTTCTGGAGAAGCAAAGTCACACGGCTGAGCCCTGATTTGGGATGGCTTAGGGCCAGGCAATGGCATGGGGCCACCTTGAGGACAGTGCGGCATGCGATAAAATGCGTTTTCACTCGGCCACGCACATCCCCTGCCTGCGCACAGATTGGAGGCAAAAGTGTGCGATAAGGTCCCTATTGTGTGGCATATTTCCATCCACATGGCCATGTCTGCTCCAGAGTTTCCAAGCAAATGCAGAATAAGAGGTGGTATTGTTTTCTCCAGAGTTTTAGAAAAAAGCCCCATGTTCCCTGTGAATCCTCAGGGACTTCATGTGCTTGAAGAGTAGCAGCTGAAGGGTGATTATGGGTTATCCTGCCTGTCTAGACAAGCCCAAAGACACCACTTTAAAGAAGTAACCAGAAGCTATGAGGCTTTCCCTTCTTTTACTTTAGAATAAATACAGCCACCTCTTTTAGGAATGGAATCCTACCTTGGGCAATAGGGAGGCTCTAACCCTTTTTCCAGTCTGTTATAGACAAATCTGGATTTGTCCTACCATATTTGCAATTTATTTTTCAAAATATTTATTCATTAGTTTATCAGGGCACTATTTTGCAATAAAAATTGCAGGCACATTAGCACCTATATAGATGGAAAACAGTGGAATCACTAAGGGAGTGCTGACACCCTAAGGTGGGGTGACACTCTTGCTCCTCAAACATCGGCCTTTGGGCAGAAACCGACTGTGGTGTTCACCTGTGTCCCATTAAAATGCTGAATAAATTGCTTGAATGAGGTGAGGTTCAGGGGAAAGGAGAGGTCCCAGTTTTTAATATGTTTACCAAAATTTTTTTTTTAATTTTTAAAAAATATTTAAAAAGATCACTTTTACTAAATTTTCATTTCAACCATGCGAAACAATGTACAGAGGACCCTTGCCTTACGCAGGGATCCATTCCGGACACCCCCCCCCGCGTAAGGTGAATTCTGCCTATGCTCGAGCCCCATTTATTTGAATGGGGCTTGTGCGCGTGGTGGCGCGTAACCCATTCTTTTGAATGGGATGCGGCACCCCGCGCCACCCCCCGCACCCGTGGCTTGAGCGCGTATGCTAAAGTCCGCGTATAGCACACCTGCGTACACCGCTGGCGCACTGTATTTGTAATGCATTTAGACTGTGCATATGATATTGTAATTTAAAGGTATAATTTTAATTTTGCTAGTTGTTTATATCACAACTTTTGCAATTATATTCAGTAATATACAAGAATTATGAGTCACATGAGTCACATGAGTATTGGGTTGCCATATCCCGCCCCCC
>NW_024825268.1:0-1610 GCF_019175285.1 Sceloporus undulatus
GGAGAGAAAAACTGCTGGACCTGATCCCCTCCCCCCCTCACCATTCCTTTCTCCTTTTGTGTCGTGTCTTTTTAGATTGTAAGCCTGAGGGCAGGGAACCGTCTATTATCCCTTCTGTTGTACGCCCCTGGATTCCCAGTGATTGGGAGGCATATAAATAAATCTTATTGTTGTTGTTGTTGTTGTTTTCTGTAATGGATGCAAGCTGCAGGAAAAGAGATTCCACCTCAACATTAGGAGGAACTTCCTGACAGTAAGGGCTGTTCGAAAGTGGAACAAACACCCTCCGAGTGTAGCGGAGCCTCCTTCCTTGGAGGTCTTTAAACAGAGGTGGGATGGCCATCTGTCAAGGATGCTTTGATTGTGATTTCCTGCATGGCAGGGGGTTGGACTGGATGGCCCTTGCAGTCTCTTCCAACTCTATAGAGTTTATCACATGGGAGAGAAAGCATCATGCTCCCGTTTTTTTCTGTTACCATTGCGCAATTGTGAAGAAGATGATCACATGACATCGGGATGATCACATTGCCCACAAGTTATCAAAGTGTCATGTTCCCGTCAGATTGTATTAATTATTTAAATCATTAATAACATCTCAAAAGTGCAATCTAAATGTTAATAACACAAGTGTGTACTTACAAAGCACTATAATTGTGAAATTGCGCATGTCTGCAATTGCAGTTTCATTATCAGCTTGCTATTCAAAATAACAGCAATGACAGTTGGGGGGGGAGGGGAGAACTGCCAGGATATATGTCTTTTGTGCCTGTGCAGAGACTACAAAAATGGAGCCATAAGGCTTCAGATATATACACTAAAAGCGCTATTCTTCTGTAATTAAAGTGGAACTGCATTGTTTTTGGTTTAGATGTGATCATCTCCCACTACTGTTTCATTGTGCAATGGTAACAGAAAAAAACTGGGAGCATGACGCTTTCTCCCCCATGTGATAAACTCCTATGATTTTATGAGGAGTGTGTGACTCAGCCAAGGTCTCCCAGTGGGTTTCCATGGCTGAGTGGGAAATTGAACCCTGACCTCCTGAGTCATAGGACATTATCACATGCAAAAAAAAAAAGGTAACTTACCCCTGCTGAGATACAGTCGCTTACGGGATACAGCTGGGAATTATCGCATGGGAAGTGCTGCTGATGCCGCTGGGCAGCGGCATCTCAGCCACATCCCAGTTCCCAGCTGTGCTCAGCTGGCCAATTTGCAAACATGGGAGCTTTTTTGGCTTGGAGCTGGGATGCAGCTGGGATGCAGTCACTTAGCAGTATTTTTTGTATGATAATTCGCAGCTGCATCCTGTAAGCAACTGTATCCCAGCAGGTGTAAGTCACTTTTTTTGCATGCAATAATTTCAATAGTCTGACACTCAAACCACTATACCATATTGGTTCTTGATCTGTGCCATCTAGGGGTATAAAGATCATAATGAATACATTGTGCCTGGAAACAAACGTATAGGAAATGAAGTTGTTTCAGCAAGTGTGTTATATCTTCCCTCTAACTGACCTTGGTCAATGTCATGGCCAGCCAAGATCAGCTCTCGGAGGATGTGGAGGAGGATGAGCCTCCTCCAGAGCAAGGGCTGATTGAGGCAACGC
>NW_024825269.1:0-115 GCF_019175285.1 Sceloporus undulatus
AGACATCTCTGAGACAGGGCTGGGCTATTGTTGGGCATTGGGGGGGGGCATCACATGGGCCCCCAGGATATCTCAGGGGCAACTGCACAGTGTATTGCCATAAAATAGAAATCAT
>NW_024825269.1:215-1610 GCF_019175285.1 Sceloporus undulatus
CCCTCCATCGTTTACTATCTCCACACTCCTACCCTTTCCTCCCCCTTCAGCCCCTAAACAGCATGGCTGCCAAGGTACCTCTTGCCTTATTCTCCACTGTTCACATATGCCTCTCCCCCCGGGGGCATGTCTGCCACCCAAAGCTCACAAACCAGTCAGTTAAGAGCCCCCACTACTGGAGGTTGGATAGTGCTTGGAATGTGTATTCCTGCATGGCAGAAGTGGGTGGAACTGGATGGCCCTTGTGGTCTATTCCATCTCTATGATTCTATAATGCTAGTGGATTCCGGTTCCTTACCCACAGAGGCCACATTCTCATAATTCTCCATCATTATATAACTGTACATAATTCTCTGCTTCTTCGTCAACAGTTGCCATTCGTCCTTGGTGAAATATATCGCCACATCCGCAAAGGTCACCTGCAACAGAAGATAGCCCTCATCCACAGAGTGATTAAGCAAAAGGGGAGGAAAGCACATGGTGCATCCAAATATTATTTGATCATTTTAGAATTCAGTCCAGGAAATAAACTTTAAATTCTGTCAGCAAGAAAAAAGCTACTGCCTTTGAGACTCAGTTTATCTTGAATCTTTTCAATATAATATACAATATAATACACAATATAATTTAGGCTATGGCTGGGATACTGATGATGGATTAGGAGACTGACTATCCCAACACATACAGTACATTTAGCCACCAAAGAATTATGGTGCATTTAGATATTTCTTGCCACATTTAGGAGGCAAACGTCATTTTTAATAACAGTACTGGGGAACACTCTGGGCTTGAGGGCCACTGGGCCCACCCCATATTTAGATCCAGAGATGTTCTCCCATAGCCCCCAACATTTCACAGATTGCAAAAGCAAGAAACATGTGGACAAGCAACCCAGAAGGCAGTGAAGATGGCCAACGTTGTTTATGAGGAAGATCAAGCAAACTAGGAAGGGCACAGCAGTTTGCTTTTGCTTCAGCCTCCTGGGAAGGGCCATATCTTCCTTCTTTCCTCTCCTCTCCCCACTTTTGAGTTGATGGGCTGCAAACTCCTTGGCACTCCTTATGCAGAAATTGAAATGAGCTGAAGAAAGGGGAAAGTGGGAGGAGGAGAAAGAAACCAGGACATTTTAAAAGCCCTTGAAATAATGGGGTGACAGAGGATTAACCAGGTCTGTCTCTGCCAAACTCGGACAGTATTTGATTTGCTTCCTTTCATAAATTGACCCAGCAGTGACACAGATGAAGCTATTAGGATAGTGACTCACCGAAGAGCTATTGTACCTCGGCAGCCTCTTTCTGTTGGAGCCCAACTCCCTTCGCATGGCCTCTGTGTCGGCCATCAGGTGGACAGAGGTTCCTGGTGGTCCTGCACTTGGGTCACTTCCAGGAAGAGAGA
>NW_024825270.1:0-1610 GCF_019175285.1 Sceloporus undulatus
TGTGTATGTCTTGGAATTAAAAATCCCTCTTGGAAGTGGGAATGAAATGTTGTGTGGATGCAGCCTGGGTTCTTAGCTCAGCTCAGAAGTTGGAATGCAGTGTCTCAAAGCATGAACAGAGTTTCTCAGAGCATGAACAAGGTGGCTGTGGCTCATTACTTGAGCAGCTGCACTTTGCTTTATAGAGCTGAATTTATCTGATGTAAACACCTTCAGAGGAAGGACTCAGTTTGCATCTGCACTGAAAAAATAATCCAGTTTGATGCAACTTTAACTGCCCTTGGCTCCATGTCGTGGAATGCTGGGATTTGTAGTTTGTTGCAGCATTTGACAGAGATGGCTAAAGAGCTCCTCAAAACTACAAATCCCAAGATTCCCTAGCACGGAGCCATAATGGAAGTTAAAGTGGTGCCATCGTGAGGTAAACGCTCGACCCTCTTTTTGCGTTGGGGGGGGCTCTTAGCCTCTCAAAATGGTGGCTCTTAGTCTGGACCCCCCCTTCCCAAAATCCTGGCTACATCCCTGGGAGGAAGGTGTTGGAGTCTTTTGGGGGAGTGGGAGTGCAATGTCACTCTCTTCAGTAATGTCTACTCCCCCCAACTGATAATATTTTCACTGATTTCTATTGTATAATCTTATATAGTATGCAATTACTATATAATATTTCATGCGGTTGAGTTGCAATTAACCCCTTTGCAGTTCTTTAGTGTACATGCAATGCTAGAGGTAAAAGGTAGAGGTTTTCCCTTGCCAAGACTGTCTAGTTGTGAATTGTAACTGATTAGGGAACAGTGCTAATCTCTGTTACTAAACCAAAGGGCCAGCATTGTTAAAAGATAACTCTGAGATTATGTGGCCACCATGACTGCACAAAACACTGTTGCCTTCCCACCAAAGTAGCACCTATTTATCTACTTAGACTTTCACATACTTTTGAATTGCTAGGTAGGCAGAAGCTGGGTCTAGTGGGGGAAGCTCACTCCGTTGCGCGGCACCTGAGCCCTGACCTGCCAATCTGCCAATCTTGCAGTTGTCAGAGGAGTTTATCAGACAATGGAAATTGGAAGGAGCCCTGGTGGCGCAGTGGTTAAATGCCTGTACTGCAGCCACTCACTCAAAACCACAAGGTTGCGAGTTCAAGACCAGAAAAAGGGCTGAAGCTTGACTCAGGCTTGCATCCTTCCGAGGTCGCTAAAATGAGTACTCAGATTATTGGGGGCAAATGAGCTTACAGTTGTAAACTGCTTAGACACTGCTTAGGTGGTATGAAGCGGTATATATATGAAGTTTGTTTGTATAATCCCATGGCAATCCAAATGCAATCATGGGGTTTAACGTTATTGCGTGATAGACTACCACACGCAAATTCGGGCAATGGAAAGTCAGTCCGAGCGCAATCATGGGCTTTCACATTGCTTGATAGACTACTACATGCAAATTTGGGCAATGGCAAGCTATTTTCGGGCAATGGGAAGCCAGTTTGAACTCAATTCGCATTCACGTAAATTTGCTGAAGTAGCGAATTCACATGAATGAGTTCTGGCCCCACTTTCTTTTCACTCGAAATTAAGAGAAATTCCTCCTGTGTGATAAACTCCAAAGTCAGCAAC
>NW_024825271.1:0-1610 GCF_019175285.1 Sceloporus undulatus
TTCTCACAATAATTTGATTGATACATCAACATGTTTCCTTGGATGTATGTGCCCCTGATTGCTGTGAGGCAATTCGATTGTATATTCAACCTTGAATTCACCTTTTCTTCTAAAACAACTTGGGGTTTGCTTTAAAAACATTTTTACAAGACATTCCATGAAACAAAACATAAAATAAATTAATTCTATAAAATAAAATACAAACCTTTTTTTCCAAGATATTCCATGAAAAATTAATATCTAAATGAAAAAAATATTTTTTCTAGTAGCTATAATTGAAAAATAGGGTTGTATAGACCATTAGACTTAATACTTTAAGATGTCTGTTTCAGTTCACTGCCCTTTCTTTGAAAGGGTAAATAATGCTGTTCTAGCAGAACGAATTGCTAGAAGAAGAATCCATGCTGTCTTTAAAAAGTTGGGGTACTGTAGCTTATTAAATTGTTGCCCACTATAATGTTGGTTCACAGTGAGTAGCAATGACTTCTCCCAAGAGAGAGCACTTTCTATGGAGAAATGGCACAGCAACCTCATCAATTCTCTCTCTCAACCTATCCTCCTTTCTCTTACGCATGACCACTCTAGCATAGAAGATATAGAGCAGGAGTTTGTTTTAAAGTATATTGTAATCTTTTTAATGTGTAAGCTACGTTGAGAATCTTGAGAAAAAGGCAGGTATTAAGAGGATGATGAGGATGAGGATGATGGAAGAATGAGACCTTTAAAAACCATGTTGCATGCATGAACCATAAAAAAGCAATAAGAAGTGCCAAAGCACCGGTGACAGCATTTTAAAGAGAAATGCAGGCTTTGTCCTAAAAGCTGCAAATCTGACTACAGCACTAATGGCGGGTGTGTGTGATTGACTCTTTCCTTGTGGTCAGTCTTTGTATCCCATACAGGATACAAAACGTTGGGGAGCAGGATAGGAAGGTTGTTGTCTTCATTCATCATCTGTGTAATCAGAGGCACCAGCCAAGAGGCATGCATTATACAGTCGGCTCTTCTTATACAGAGATTTTTTATATATAGATTCAAGCATCCACGGTTTGAAAATGTTCAAAAAAAGTATAAATTTCAAATATCAAACCTTGTTTTTCCAGTTTTTATAAGGGACACTATTTTGCTATGTCAGTATATTTAATGGGACTTGAGCATCCACAGATTTTGTTATCCACGGGGGTATTGGAACCAAACCCCAGCGTATAACAAAGGTCCACTTTATTTGCCTTGTACTAACAGGGACCAAAGGATACTCAGCAGCAACACAATGACAATGCAAGGTACCAGTTATTATAATTTGAGTGCTGTAGTGGTTGAGGACACCTACAATGACTGAGAAACAATTGTATGCCATCACTACAGAAGGGATAATTGCGGTTTTTTGACGCAGCTGAAAAAATCCTGATTTAGTGGTAGTATTAGTGGTACTATTTTTAAAATATTTTTTTTATTGATTTCCAAATCTTTATAAAACAGTCAAATATTACATTGCAAAAAAGGAAAAGGGAAGATACAAGAAGAAATAAAACAATAACCACAGGATGTGATGTTGCTCGATGATCTGCAGGGTTTCACAAATGTGACCCATCTGGACTTAGCCTAGTTCA
>NW_024825272.1:0-1610 GCF_019175285.1 Sceloporus undulatus
GCCTTAGCCTTTCTTGTGTAACAAGGTCCTTGTCACCTTGTGCCTTGGGTTGTTTACCAAGCGGATAAGGTGTTCTTGCCGCTCTGAAAGCCATCCAAGGCCCCTTGGCGATGCCCCACCCGAAGGTGCACAAAGGGGCCCAGATGTGGGTGCCACATCTGGATCCAGGACTCATTCCATTCCCAGCTTCTCCAGACCCACTGTGGCAGCAGTTCCTAAGTACCATAACATCCAAAATCTGCAAAATAGTGATATCTTTCTTGGCCAACCAAAATGCACAATTGAAAGCTTTCGAAGCTGCACTGGCTTTTTCATTAGGGAAAAGGGTTTAAAATCATATAGGGCGGGGGGGGGGGATGATGTTAGTCTCAAACCTGCATTTTGTTGAGATGTTTCTGTTCTCAGTGCAGTGCAGTGCAGTTCTCAGTGCAGGGGTTGCTGGAGGGATAGAATCATAGAATCATAGAGTTGGAGGAGGCCACAAGAGCCATCCAGTCCAATCCAATCCATGCAGGAACTCTCAATCAAAGCATCCAGACTCTGTTTGAAACACTCCAAAGAAGGGATCCTAGAGCTGGAAAAGACCTCAAGGGCTATCCAGTTCATCCCCATTCTGCCATGCAGGAAATCTAAATCAAAGCAACCCCATTGACCGATGGCCATCCAGCCCCTGTTTAAAGACCTCTAAGGAAGGAGACTCCGCTACACTCTAAGGAAGGAGTGTCTAACAGCCCTTACTCTCAGGAAGCTCCTCCTAATGTTGAGGTGGAATCTTTTCCTGGAGCTCGCATCCATTGCTCTGGGTCCTAGTCTCTGGACCAGCAGAAAACAAGCTTGTTCCCTTCTCAAAATGACATCCGTTCAAGTATTTAAACAGGGCTATCATATTACCTCTTAACCTTCTCTTCTCCAGGATAAACATCCCCAGCTCCCTGAGTTGTTCCTCGTAGGGCAAGGTTTCCAGACCTTTCACCATTTTAGTCGCTCTCCTCTGGACACGCTCCAGTTTCTCAATGTCCTTTTTGAATTGTGGTGACCAGAACTGGACACAATATTCCAGATGAGGCCTGACCAAAGCAGAATAGAATAGCACAATTACTTCCCTTGATCTAGACACTACACTTTTATTGATGCAGCCTAAAATCTCATTGGCCTTTTCATCTGCCACACGCACTGTTGACTCATGTTCAACTTGTGGTCTACTTGGACTCCCAGATCCCTTTCACATGTAGTTTCATTCAGCCAGGTGTCCCCCATAATCCTATATCTGTGCATTTCATTTTTCTGTCCTAAGTGCAGTACCTTACATTTCTCCCTGTTGAAGTTCATTTTGTTAGCTTTGGCTTGTTTAAGTATTTAAAGGGATGCCATATTGAGGAAGGAGCAAGCTTGTTTTCTGCTGCTCCAGAGAATAGGACCCAATGGAGCAATGGATGGAAGCTCCAGGAAAAGAGATTCCAGCTCAACATTAGGAGGAACTTCCTGAGAGTAAGGGCTGTCTAACAGTGGAAGACACTCCTTCCTCGGAGTGCAGAGGAGTCTCCTTCTTTGGAGGTCTTTAAGCAGAGGCTGGATGGCTATCTGTCCGGGATGCTTTGATTGAGAGTTCC
>NW_024825273.1:0-1610 GCF_019175285.1 Sceloporus undulatus
TGTTATTACACCTGGAAAGAGGGATACTATCCCATTTGCCTGCAGCTTCTTCACCTATTTAGGGTGAATTTGGGGGACCTCCCGGAGCAGGACCAGGTTCTCCTTGATCCTCCCTTGTAGCAGCCGGGCTCATTAAGCCACGGAGGCAGGAGGGGCTTCGCTGGGAAAAGTTACACACGAATAGACACAACGAGGACACAACACTGCCTAACACACACAAGCCAGGAAAAGGGGAGCTTGAACAAAATACTTCTGGTCCCAAGCATTTCGGATAAAAAGGGAAACTCAGCCTGGAATTATAATGAATTAAAAATGCAAGAATAGCCCTGAAAACCTGATCTGAAAGTGTGAATCCTTTCATTTTACCCGATTTAGGTCTATCTGGCTGGGGATCTGGGTGCGAGAAGTCCCAGTCACCAGCTACATTACCTTCTGCACTGGCTTCTGGCTGCAATGGCCAGAATGGTGATGCTGGGAGGAGTGGGAGGGGGACTTGTGTTCAGACTCGGCGCCGGCACGGATCGCTCCTCTCTGTCTTCTGTCTCTGTGTCTCTGGCATTGCCTCTCTTTTTTGCATCTGTTTTGTCATCTTCTCGATCACACCCTGATTTTGTTTTTTTAAAAGATAATGTAAATGAGATAGTTTTGGAGTCCTAGTGGGCTTTTGGGGGGTCACTAGCCCACCTTTGAACCCCTCACACACAAGATGAAGACTTGATTAGCACCGATACTGGGATAATCTCTAGATAAAGACAGCATAACAATGCAATACAAGATTGATAGCTCTTTCCAAGTGAATTCTCAAGTACAAAGAGATCTGCCAAGAGATGTTGTTGTTGTTTATTTCATAGGTCGAAGCGTAAGAGAGACACTACTTCAAAGTCAAAACAGATCAAGGGAAAGCATGACATTTTTTAAAGATATACCTATGGGATTACTTCGAAAACAACAAGACTATCAGTTCTTAACAACACAATTGAGACAAGATGGAAGACCATATAGATGGGAAATACCTGAAGGAATGAATGGCCTTTTGGTACAGAAAGAAGAGAATTAGCATAACAAACGTAGAAGAAGCAAAACAATTTATGGAAGAGTATATGCAAAGAACCAAAGGTGGGGAAAAGCCCAACAAGATATGGACAGAGATCAGGAGGATTATAAAAGCAAGAGGGAAAAGAGAGGGAAAACACAACAAACACAACAATTTCAATTGGAGACAAGCTTGTTTTCTGATGCTCCAGAGAACAGGACACAACGCAGCAATGGATGCCGGCTCCAGGAAAAGAGCTATTCTTCCTCATCATCGGGAGGAACTTCCTGACAGTAAGAGCTCTCTGACATTGGAGATTTTGGGGGAGACTCCCTCTTTGGAGGCTGTTTCTAAACAGAGGCTGGATGGCCATCTGTCAAAACGGGGTGCTTTGATGGAGCGTTCCTACATGACAGAAGAGGATGGGACTAGCCTTGGCTTCTCAATGTTTGTCCCTTGTGTGGGACTCCCGTGTTTGAAGGCATGTCGTACGGAGGAGGGAGCAAGCTTGAGTCGCCTTGTGCTGAAGGAGAGGATCAGGGCCTGGGACACCAGCCCCAGCCGGAGTCCAGACCTC
>NW_024825274.1:0-1610 GCF_019175285.1 Sceloporus undulatus
TTTCTTGAAGATCCAGGGAGCTAAGGAAAAGAGAAGAGAGGATGTTCCAATATGTCCCACTCTATTGATATCCTGAAGTGATCAAATCATATTTGGGATTCACCATGTGCTTCCCTCCTGAATCACTCTCTGGATGAGGGCTATTTTCTATTGCAGATCTCCTTTTCACAGTGTTCTTCACAGAAGAAGAAAGGCCATTCTTGAGTCTGAAGCAGACATTTTTATACAGGATTTGGAAACGAAGTTTAGGAAACGGTGCTATAGTCTATTAAGCACAGAGTGATTTTTCCCCCTGGAATACTTGTATAGTCACACAACTACAAATCTAACAATTCCATATCACTGAGAGCCATGGCAGTTAAAGGAAGCCCTATGATGAACGACTTATGGTACTAGGGATGTTTAGCCTGGAGAAGAGAAAGTTAAGAGGTGGTATGATAGCCCTGTTTAAATATTTGAAGGAAAGTCATATTGAGAAGGGAGAAAGCTTCTTTTCTGCTTCTCCAGAGACTATGGATGCAAAGTGCAGGAAAAGAGATTCCAGTTCAACATTAGGAGGGACTTTCTGACAGAAAGGGCTGTTTGACAGTAGAACAAACTCCATCGGAGATTTTGTGGAGTCTCCTTCCTTGGAGGTCTTTAAGCAGAGGCTGGATGGCCATCTGTCAGGTTTGCTTTGACTGAGAGTTCCTGCATGGCAGAATAGGGTTGGACTGGATGGCCCTTGTGGTCTCTCCCAACTCTATGAATTGTAATTCATTTTGGTTGCATCTACATTTCAGAAATAGTCCACCTTTAACTGCCATGGCTCTCAGTGATATGGGATTCTGGGATTTGGAGTTGTGTGACTGTACAGAGGCCTTCCAGGGGGAAGAATCACTGTGTGCTTAATAGACTATAGCAGTGTTTCCTAAACTTGTTCCCAGGATTACAGATCCCCCGTTTACTGACCAGCAAAGTCCAAACCACTTGGAAGACCAGAGTTTGTGAAGCACTGGTCACTATAGCAAAGCCTTTGTCTGCATACATCATGAAAGGCTATGGAAACAGGCGACTTCAAGATGGTGCACACACACGCTCACAGACACCTATTTGGATGTAATTCAGTGAAATTCGCTTTCTCCCCCAAATACTATGCCAGTTCAATACCTGCAAGATACATAGTCCTTTTACACTCTTCCCTTTTCTAGCACAAAAAAATATGAAGCTGCTTTTTAGCTCTATAGAGTAGAGTTGGCCTTCTACGTTTGCAGCTTTGACTTTTGTGGCTTTGATTATTTGAGGTTTCCACTGATATGTTCTCTCTAAGAATCTCTGGCACAACTCTGCCAGACGTTGGCCATAGGTTTATTCCCTGCTTCTGGTGTTCTCTTTGCTGTTTTTCATCACTGTTTTGTTGAATCGCTGTTGTACTGTGTTTTGTATTTCCAGCCACTTCTATTCCATGCAGAGAATTGTGGTCAGTGAGTGACAGCGAATGAATGACTGTATTCTCAGAACAGTAATAAATGGTAGACGGAGAGTGATCTTCCACCCCCATCCCCTGGTGCTTCCTTTTAAAGGATTGGGTGGGATGTGGCTGTTGGTGTGTCAGTCATCTGCTGGACATT
>NW_024825275.1:0-1610 GCF_019175285.1 Sceloporus undulatus
AAAGGTGGGATATTAAATAAAATAAAATAAATAAATAACTTCCACTTTGTCTCCCTATCCCCCACACTTTGCCATTTGCACATTGTGATTGTGATGAAATTGGTGATGTTTCTGCTGAGGCGCATTCATAAAGCTTTCAGTGATGCATCAAGCTTAGTGGAAAGCAAGGGGAAGGAGGAAGGGAGCTTTCATGGGAGACACTTGAAATTTCTTGGGAGCCACATTTCTGTTAAAGGAGGAGGAGATTCAGCACAAAATAAGGGAAGAGAAAATATTACGTGCATTTGTGTTAGATACCCAAAAAATGGGAGGAGGAGACATACAACCCAAACAAACCAACCATTTCCCCATCAAAACTCCAAAACCTCATGTAGCCAAGTGAACTTTCTATATATTTCTTTTATTTGTCTGAAATCAAGGATATTGAGATGTACAAATAGCCAAAGCTTAGAAAGTGATGTTATTTAATGAGCCTCCACTACTCAGAAGATAGAGGCAAAATGATGCAATCAATGTGGAATAATCCTTCTCAGATACGCAGAACAAAAGGCAAGGCTGGCAGTTCAGTTCTAGAATGAACAGTTGTAGATTCCCAAGGAGATGGGAGCAAAGGGGTCCAGCAGCTGAGGTGAGTTGCCAACCTCTATCTTTTAGATTGCCTGGCTCTCCAAATATCCTCTGTCTAGAAAAATGATGTGATTTCCCATGGTCTTAAAAGATATGATATAAAGCACAGTAAAGAAAACAAATTCTAGATGAAGAAAGAGTATTTGCAGTGAATATCAAGTTTCTGGTAAGTCCATACAGAGGAGGTCCTGAAAAAAGCAGGTTATTGGTGCTTCTTCAAACTAATTATAGGGAAATATTTTTCATGGTTAACATTTTTTTCACCATTTTCTAAATGACCTCTCTGCAAATTTAAAAGGAAATTTTCAAATTTAATAGGAATTTAACAAGAACTGCAATAGATCTGTTTTATAAGGAGGAGAGGTAACACCTTCCAGGTTACTTAAGGTATGTTTTCAAATGTCATGGTAATAAAAGACCGAGATGGTGACAGAATAACAAGGTTTCTTTTCAGAGTCACAGCTTCAAGTTTAAGCATTAATCTTAGAACAAAATATCCAGTGCAATGTGAGAAGAATTTTTTCAAGAAGAGTGTTTAAAAGCATCTTGGGTTAATATGAGGTGGAAGTGAGTCCTTAGAAGTCGGTTCTAAAGAAAAAAAGAAAGAAAGAAAGAGGAACGTTTTATTTCACCATTTTCTAAATGACCTCTTTGCAGATTTCAAAGGAAATTTTCAGATTTAAAAAGAACTGCAAACAGTTCTGTTTTATAAGATGGAGCAGTAACTCCTTCCAAATTGAGGTATGTTTTTAATTGTCATTGATATAGAAGAATGAAATGACGATAGCATGACAATGTTTCTTTACAGGAAATGCCAGGGCTTGAAAAACCATAAAGGAAGTCACAGTTTCAACTTAATTAAGCAAGAAACTCAGAACAAAAAGTCCAGTGCAATGTTGGAAGTGTAATACATATTTATTTTTCACAAGAGCGCTTAAAATATCATAAGTTAATATAAGGCGGAAGTGAGTCCTTGGAAGTAG
>NW_024825276.1:0-1610 GCF_019175285.1 Sceloporus undulatus
TCCTTCTTTACCAGAGTTGGGGAAGCTCCAGTCCACAGCCATTTCTTAGGAATTCCCTGTGTAGCCACAAATGTCTTCCTCTGCTTTCTCCAGTGATCCAAGATAAGAGGGCACCAACAGTTTGAACACTTTTAAAGCTCTATGTGGGAACTTAGATGTGCTTTGTAGACATGGATGCTGTTGTACCAGGCTTATGCATGGATGGGCATTGAACTGTGGCTTATATAGTTGGTGGGGGAATGTCCAAATTGATAATACACTTTGCTTTGGCCTGACCCCGGGCCCTTGGCTCTGCCAGTTGCTGCAATGTGCTGCCTGAAATCTTTCCCAATTGAAGGTTGGTCCCCAGGATGGAAGAAGTTCTACACTCCTGTTCTGCACCTTAGAAAATGTTACCGTTGAGCAGTTAGTTACCAGAAACATCTGCTTTCTCTTTGTTCTTCAGATGTGAAGACAACTGTTTAAGTTGTGATAGCTCTGGGAGGAACTGTCTCAGGTGTAAAGAAGGCTATAACCTGCTTAGTGGCTCTTGTATTGCAAGTGACAGATGCCACAATGGTAAGTACGTGCATGGAATTTTACTAAAGAAAGTTGGGCCTATGTATGCTTTTAGTCGCTCAGGTAGCCTGGTTGTCTCTTGCATGTTTCTTTCCCCTTTCTCCAGAGATGAAAGATGAGCCATCTTGCAGAGGAAAGGTGAAAGACGGCCATGGTAGACAGTGTTTCAAACTTGGGGAAGGTACTGAGTGTATGATGGTGGGAACGGTATTAGACTTTCAGTATTAGGTTGGAGACCAGACAAGAAGTGTATAGGGACCTTAGGAAGTAAAATTTCAATTGGTTCATTACTTCTCTGCATACCTGCATTCCCCAGAATCTCATCCATGTCTTCATCCAGCTGTTCCTCATCTGTCATTCCCGTCTTGCGTCAGAAACTGAAATGATTTTAATTGCTTTTGAGGTTGAGGTTTCCTATTTATGGAATATATAATGAACCTTGGTGGAATTAAATTGGAGCTGGAAATGACAGTGGAAAAGAATTAGCGACCTGAAAATGTGCTAGTAAAACGATCACTATAATTTCTCCCGACACAAGATAGAGAACAGAGTTCTTGCAAGGGTTGACTTCTCTGCAGGATGAGAAGAATTTACATATTCAGATCTGTGCAAGATGCTAAATGCCACTTTTATGGTTCATTCAGAGGTTCAGCCACTCATTGCAAACTTTACCGGCTGTTCCATTTTAACATGTCTAGAGACATACTTAAAAAGTGTTGACTTCCTTTACTATGCCTACATTATGTTGGCGGTTGGAAGGAGGGCATATAAAGAAAACTTCTGCTGTTCGTCCATGGCTTTGGAATAGCATCATCAATATGAGTAGCCATAGCTCAGTGGGTAAAGCTAATGCTTTGTCTGGGGGGAAAAAGAGATTCTAGGTCCAGCCTCTTGCATCTCTTGCATACAGTAAGTTTGAAGTTATTGTACGCCTTGATGGGTCTATTGACAGAATCCCTTCTAAGTAGTGTAACCCAAAAAGCAACTTTCCCAAACTCTGTGTAGTATCTGTATAGATAATGTATGTGGAAGGTTACAGCAGGACAAGGCAG
>NW_024825277.1:0-1610 GCF_019175285.1 Sceloporus undulatus
AACACTGCTATAGTCTATTAAGCACACAGTGATTTTCCCCCTGGAATACCTCTGTACAGTCACACAACTACAAATCCCAGAATTCCATATCACTGAGAGCCATGGCAGTTAAAGGTGGACTATTTCTGCAGTGTAGATGCAACCAAAATGAATTACAACTCATAGAGTTGGAAGAGACCCCAAGGACCATCCAGTCCAACCCCATTCTGCCATGGAGGAACTCTCAGTCGAAGCATCCCTGAGGGCAGGGAACCGTCTGACTAAAAAAATTGATGTACAGCGCTGTGTAAACTTACAGCGCTTTATAAATAAAGGTTAATAATAATAATAATGGCCATCCAACCTCTGCTTAAAGACCTCCAAGGAAGGAGACTGCACCAAAATCTCTGAGGGAGTTTGTTCCACTGTCACACAGCCCTTTCTGTCAGGAAGTCCCTCCTAATATTTAGGTAGAATCTCTTTTCCTGCACTTTGCATCCATTGTTCCGCATTCTAGTCCCTAGAGCAGCAGAAAACAAGCTTATTCCCTCCTCAATATGACATCCTTTCAAATATTTAAACAGTGCTATCATATCACCTCAACCTTCTCTTCTCCACGCTATACACCCCTAGTTCCCTAAGTCCTTCGTCATAGGGCATGGTTTCCAAATCCTTTATAAAGATTTCTGCTTCAGACTCAAGAATGGCCTTTCCTCTTCTGTGAAGAGCACTGCGACATCCCAAAAGGTGATCTGCAATAGAAAATAGCCCTTATCCAGAGACCGATTAAGGAGGGAAGCACATGGTAAATATCAAATATGATTTGATCACTTCAGGATATCAATAGAGTGGGACATACAGTATTGGAATATCATCCCTTCTCTTTTCCTTAGCTACCTGGATCTTCAAGAAAGGAGTGACAGGGAAAGACAAGGCTGCAATCTCTGTTCCTGGTCATCTAGATTTCTCCTAGGATGGAATTATTTGTTTAGCAATGAAAGCTCTTCCCTGGAGGTCTTCCCAATCTGCTTTACTAAACTGACAGAAGTCTAGGGCAGTGTCACCCAATCAGCAGATTTATTTATTTATTTATTTGATTTCTAGTCTTTATGGAGGTCCAGTTCTTTTTGGAGGCAGAGAACACTCCAGGGCCCTCTTCCTGTCCCTGGCAATGAAAATAGAATGAGCACATATTCTGCCACCAGGAGCCTCACTGCATCAAAATGGAGGACCAACCCTGCCTCAAAGCCATGGGTTCAATGCTCTTTTAGGAACAGAAGAAGTCCTCCTGAGGACACTCAGAGGGCTGCCATTGCCTAAAATCCCAGTCCCTCCCACCATCCCTGGCCCTGATTGGCTACAGTCCCAGTTCCTCCCACATCCCACACAGAATGACATCACTGCTACGGAAGGCTCTCTTGACCAATCAGAGAGCAAGATAAAGGTTCTTCTGGAAGCTTCCGTGAGAAGGAGATATAAGGCCTGAGAGACCAAGAGACAGTTGGGGGAATTGTGTCGGTTGGAGATAGAGAGAGAGAGTTAAAGAGCAGATCTTGGAAGTTAGTCTCAGAATTGGATGCTTACGTCTATTTATTTCTTTAATAGCTTGTATGAATTGAATATTATATACT
>NW_024825278.1:0-1609 GCF_019175285.1 Sceloporus undulatus
ATGTTGGTTTCCAATCTAAGCATGGCAGTTGGTGTGTCTCTGGGGAGGCCCAGCAACGACCTCAAGAAGTAGTTCTGGGTGGGTTCCAGGTTTATGTTCGGTTTACCTGTGGTACCCCAAACCTCTGCCCCATATAGAAACTGTGCCATTGTTTTGGCTTTATATACTATTAAGGCAGGATTTACTAAGTTTCCCCTTCTAGGGGGAAATGCAACTGGATGCTAAAGCACTGGATGATTTAAAGCAAAGGGAAAACTCAAGAAAATAAGAGGACTAAAGGAAATCCAACATGAAAACCTCTATGAATATCTTGTTCCAGCGTTAGCTGATTATATGGAGATCCCCTATCAGGATTTCATTAACAATATCAACAAAACTTTCAGGATTAACTCTCAGATTGCAAAAAGACAAAAGCCTCCCCAGGGACATTGCTATTTCTTTTGTGAGGGAAAACATTAGGGATGAACTTTTATTTTTGGGCTATGAAAGCCCTTTGGAAATAGAAGGTTATGCGATAAAAATCTTTAAAGACATCTGGAAAAGAATTATTCAGAAAAGGAGGAATTACAAATTCATAACAATGAACTGAATAAATATAACATTCTTTATAAATGGGAAAATCTGGAGGGAATCTCAGTAAAGTGGAACCAAAAATGGTTCAAAAAGTGAAAGATTTCTGGATTAAATATGGCAAGAGGATTGAAAATGGACCTGGAAGAAGAAATGACAAAACAAATGATGATATAGACCAAAACAATGAACAAAATGGGAATCTAAATGATTACATGGAACCAGGACAGATTGACAGTGAAGAAGATGAACAGGATGTTAATCCAAATCTAGAGGAAGAAATAAAGGATGATGATAAGAGGAATGCGATAGAGGAGGGAGACCGAATAGAAGAGGAGTTAAAGGTAAATATGAAAATATTAGAACCTAATAAAGGGAAAAAGAAGGGAAACTAGAAACCCCAACAGATAGACAAATCTGAATATGGACATTTTATCATGGAATGTAAAAGGAGTAAACTCACCTATAAAGAGAAAGAAAATATATCACTATTTAGGGAAACTTACGAAAGATGTTGTCTGTTTACAAGAAACCCACAAAAGGCAAAAGGATATTAGATTATTAAAGAACAAGAAATTAGGGAATCAACAAAAAGAAAAAGGGGATTGTAATGGATGTAAAAGAGACTATTGCAGCGAAGGAAGTGTTCAATGATGTAAATGGCCATTATCTTGGGGTTGAAGTGAATCTTCAGGGCAAAAAAGTATTATTGGTTGGAATATAAGCCCCCCAGGGAAAAAAAGATACATTTTTCAATTAATATATAATTTGATGACAGACTTAGATTATAGAGAAACAATAATGATGGGGGACTGGGATGCTGTAATTAACCCTTTACTGGACAGATCTAGTAGTAAAGCCAGGAAAAAGGACCAAGGAAAACTCCCCAAGTCCTTTTTTAAACCGATGGAAAATCAAAAACTAGTAGATGTTTGGAGACATCTCTATTGGGGGGGCAAGAGATTATACCTTTTTTCTGACAGACATAAGACTTTCTAGGACTGACTTTCTTTCAGCTACTAAAACATTAGCTGTGCAA
>NW_024825279.1:0-448 GCF_019175285.1 Sceloporus undulatus
CTTTATTGGCCTCCCAAAATGGCAAAAAAGTTGCATCGTGCAAACTTTCAAAGCTTCACTGGCTTCTTCGTCTGGCAGAGATGCTAAGATATTGAGTTATGTGACATTGGTAGCCAGAATCTTAATAGTACATAAATGGAAAGAGAGTTCAATTCTTTTGGTGCAAGATTGGTCATTAAAACTATTGGAAATGGCTGAAAGAGACAAATGGATATGTTTCATGCATTTGTTTATTTATTTATACACTGCCTTTCTCCCAAGGCAGCTCTCAAGATAAAATGCCTTTAAAACAATTTTTAAAAACCAATTTGAAATAAGACCATTAAAACAGTATAAAATTAAGGTTAAAAATATACAAAAGTGAAAATGTATTATCTAATACATCTACCCCATATAAAAGCCATGAAACCCAAAAGCCTAGGGAAACTTGTCAGTTTTTGGGAACTGG
>NW_024825279.1:548-1609 GCF_019175285.1 Sceloporus undulatus
TGAATCAGCAGGACTCTAGATCATAGGAAGTAATAGTGCCACTGTATTCTACTCTGGTCAAGCCTCCGCTGGAATCCTGTGTCCAGTTCTGGGCACCAAGATTCAAGAGGATGTGGACAAGCTGGAATAATGTCTCCAGGGAAGGATGAGTGAAGATGATCAAAGATTTGGAAACCAAGACTTGTCCACAATACAAAATATATACCTTTATTGGCCTCCCAAAATGGCAAAAAAGTTGCATCGTGCAAACTTTCAAAGCTTCACTGGCTTCTTCGTCTGGCAGAGATGCTAAGATATTGAGTTATGTGACATTGGTAGCCAGAATCTTAATAGTACATAAATGGAAAGAGAGTTCAATCCTTTCGGTGCAAGATTGGTCATTAAAACTATTGGAAATGGCTGAAAGAGACAAATGGATATGTCTCATGCATTTGTTTATTTATTTATACACTGCCTTTCTCCCAAGGCGGCTCTCAAGATAAAACGCCTTTAAACAATTTTAAAAAACCAATTTAAAATAAGACCATTAAAACAGTATAAAATTAAGGTTAAAAATATACAAAAGTGAAAATGTATTATCTAATACATCTACCCCATATAAAAGCCATGAAACCCGAAAGCCTAGGGAAACTTGTCAGTATTTGGGAACTGGTAATGAAATATTTAAGGAACAGGATTAAGTAAGAGAAGCTGTTGTATAGTTATTCAGAATTTGGGATGATCCATATATTTAAGATAGATCCAAAAATCATTTGTATATAAGTTACAGCCTTTATTATTATTATCTATTATCATGTGTATATAAGGAAGGAACATTACCAAAAATATGTATAAAGACCAAGCATAGATATCTTAGGAAGGAGAGAAAGAGAATGAAAGGAATTCTTATTATATATTTTATGTCATTTTGTATGTCATGTCATGTTTATGTTATGCTTTAGGTTACAATAAACTGTTGTTGTGTGCCTTCAAGTCATTTCTGACTTATGGCAACCCTATTAGGAGGTTTCTTGTCACATTTCTTCAGAGGAGCTTTGCCTTGATCATCCTCTGAGGCTGAG
>NW_024825280.1:0-1609 GCF_019175285.1 Sceloporus undulatus
CGACCCTAAGGCAAACCTATCATGGGGTTTTCTTGGTGTGTTTGCCATGGCAATCCTCTGAGACTGAGAGAGTGTGGCTCACCTGGGTTTCCATGGCCGAGCCAAGATTCGAATCCTGGTCTCCATAGTCCAACACGCAAACCACTATGCCATGCTGGCTCTTGTGCATAACCTTTAAACTTCAAACTAGAACCCAGAGCGGATTCAAGTCCCTGGTTGCCACCTTTTCTAAGCTCCGCAAGCTTCCTGTTGAGGTGCACAGAGATAGTTATTTTTTGGGGAGCGTGCCATCTTTTAAACTCATTTCTCTCTCCTCCTCCAGTTACCTGCCAAAATGGTTTGGAGGCCTGTTTTCCATGGAACTGGGAACGGTGTCATCGACACTTCCAGCCGCGGAAGATTCCCAGCGAAGCGTTCTGCCAAAGGTGTTGCTGATGGCACCCTGCGGCAATGGCGATGGAGAAAGAGGGATGCACACAGTCAGGACACAAACACCTTCCTCTCTCATCCAACCAAGGGCTGCCTCTCCGCAACCGAGCTCCAAAAGACACTGCGGAAATACAGAAGCGACACGAAAAGGTTAAAGACGTAGATATGAGGTTTTAAAAAATGATTGAACAATATTACAGTTGTCCCTCCGCATCTGCGGCTTTGACTTTGTGGTGTAGATCATTCACGGATCTAGGTCCTCCAACACAACTCTAACGTCAACTTGAACCAAAAGTTGCACTGAAGGAGAGAGAGTCCTAGAGAGAATACTCTACTAGGCCTTTGTAGCTCCTCCAGCGCAACTCTATGGTCAATGTCTGGCAGATGTTGACCACAGAGTTGCACTGTAAGACCTAGAGATTCCTAGAGAGAACACTCTACTAAGCCTTTGTAGCTCCTCCAGTGCAATTCTATGGTCAATGTCTGGCAGATGTTGACCACAGAGTTGCACTGTAAGACCTAGAGATTCCTAGAGAGAACACTCTACTAGGCCTTTGTAGCTCCTCCAGCGCAGTTCTATGGTCAGTGTCTGTCCAACGTTGACCACAGAGTTGCACTGGAGGACCTAGAGACTCCTAGTGAGAATACTCTACTAGGCCTTTGTAGCTCCTGCAGCACAATTCTATGGTCAATGTCTGGCAGATGTTGACCACAGAGTTGCCCTGGAGGACCTAGAGATCCCTATAGAGAGTACTGTACTAGGCCTTTGTAGTTGCTCCAGTGTTGTTTGATGGGCAGTATCTGTTGGACGTTGACCACAGAGTTGCACTGTAAGACCCAGAGATGCCTAGAGAGGTGTTCTCTCAGGTGAAACCATAGTGTTTTTGTTATTTGTGGGTTTTCCACATTCACTGGGGTCCTGTGCCCTTAACCCAGCGAATGCGGAGGGACGAGCGTATTATGGTTTAATGGGAAATGGAGGGGGAAAGGAAAGAAGGATGCAAGTAAGGAAGGAAGGAGGAAAAAGAACAAGAGGTATATTTTACAGAAAGTGATACAGATTGCTCCCCTGATGGAAGGCTCTTCTGAGATTCCTTTCCAGCAGAACTCCATTCTCTTGGGACTGCAAAAGATCTGTTTTTTCCACGCCAGATTTTTACGGTTTACATGGTGCTGCAGT
>NW_024825281.1:0-1609 GCF_019175285.1 Sceloporus undulatus
CTTATAATGATCCTAATAAGGTGAACCTTATTGTATTGTAGGTTTTTTAAAAAAATTGTGAAGCCGCTCTGAGTCGCAGTTCTGGGAAAGGAGTAAGATGCAAATAACCATTATTAGCATGTGACTTGCTCAAGGTCATCCAATGGGTTTCAAGGCTGAGCCCTGAACCCTGATCTCCAGAATTGTAGTCCCACTAAAACCACTTCACCATACTGGCTCCCTCCCAGTAAGACCTACCTCTAAGTAAACTTACATGCATGTTTAGGCTATGTATTAATTGGTAGCTACTTGGGTGTTATTAAGAAAGGGGAAAAATGGACACAGATTTACATAACATTTGCATATACTTTATTTGTATATGGTGCACATCAATATAATGTGTCACTCTCAAGGGAAAATTGCTATCTAGCTGTGCACCTTATAATAGCTGTGCAAACTATTATTGAGCCTTTCCTGTCCCTTCTTAGAGTATGTTCCCTTTAAACTGGCTTGGACAGGGCAACCCTTGAACGTAGATGTCTTGAAATAGAAGACTGTTGTACTCCAGTGCTGGAGGGCACTAGTTTGGAATAGTGTGAACTACTGAGTTGCATATGTTTTAATGCTGACATTCTAATTAGAGAAACTTTCATAGCATCAAAGTGGGGCACAATGAGTTGGGAAGGGAATCAGTTCTGGCAGCAGTTAACAGGACCCTCTCATTGGGTGGAGCAGCACATTTCACCAGTCCTGCCATCCTGCTCTCCAAATATCTGCCTCAAACTGGCCAATGATGAAGTCAGCCCTGTTCTGGACTGCAGCACACTTCATTGTGTGCATGGACTGTTGGCTCAGTTAGTAGATTCTATACATATGCTTGAGTGGGAGGGTATAAACTGTGGGATGAGAGGTAACTGAAATGCATTGCAAAGTACAAACATTGATCATTCACTTACCTCTGTTATTTTCTATCCAAATCATCCACAAGCAAATAATCTGGAAAAAATACTGTTTTCTGCAGAAAACGACCCTGTATGAATTTTGCACAGAGTAAGTCCCAAATTGTGGAGATTCTTGTCAGTTCAGGATTCCTCTCAGCAGGGTTTCTGACTCTAGAAAGCATTTTTTAAAAATTATTCTTTCTGTCTGTACTCTGCATTTTTTCCATGTTCATGAGCTCACAGTGTGTTACTTTTATGGTTTCCTGTAGTGTTCTCAGATATATACAGTTTTGCCATAACTAAGACAGTGACAATGAGAGCCACTTTGCATGACAAGATGCTGATGTTCTTGTGAATCCTACTGTGCCAGGAACAGATGTAGCCATTTTACACAATTCTTCTTCCCACATTTATTCCCACAAAATCCCTGTAAAGTAGGTTGGATTGAGAGACAGTGACTGGTTCAAGTCCCATCTGAGTTTTGGGACCAGGCAGAGATTTTAATGTAGGTCACCCTGTTCTTTGTCAGGCACTCTAACCATTGCACTGTTTCTCCCAGATCAGTGCCTACTATACAGATACTGTAGTAGGCTTAAACACAGTACTGGAGGAAATGTAATAATAAATGTGGGTAATTTAATAGTTTTAGAATTTGAATAATAGAGTTAACTTGCATGTTACATAAATTT
>NW_024825282.1:0-1609 GCF_019175285.1 Sceloporus undulatus
AACCCAGTTAAATAATACTTCAACTTTCCTGGACATTCTTTCTTGAATCTTTGAACAGGAGTCCTTGAACCAGAATTTCCAAAGGGAGATTGGAAACTGAATTAGGATATATCTATAAATACCAGGCCATTAGCAGTGATGTGAAAAGACAGTGCATATAATAACACACTAGTTGACATCCCAGCAACCCAGCAGAATTCTTATTACCACTTTATTGCAACACTTTATAATCTTGTACCTGTATCAATACACTACATCAAGCTATTCTTCCACTATCTATGGTCACCTTCTTGTCCTGTCTTATATGTAAAACCTGTGTCCCATTTTGTTCCCTTTAATTACTCTTTACACTGATTGTTGATACTTTGGTGTGTTACAGACCACCCATTTGGGGCAGCCTGTAACTGGCTCTTTCCCTGCTGGATCAGGGCCTCAGCTGCCACAATGGCAGCCTCTGAAGCCCCGAACCGCCGCTTTCCAGGCTGCGGGGAAGCGGAGAAAAGCCGCTTCCCCACGGCTTGGAAAGGGGTGACCTTGGGGCTTCAAGCCCCAAGGACACCCGGCGACGGCGGGGACCAAGAGAAAGGTGCTGCTCGGCCCCTTTCTCATTTGTGTCACTGATGCAGCCGTGTAGAGGCTGCGCCACCGACGCAAATCCCGGAAGGAGCTCCAAAATGGAGCTCCTTCCTGCGCCACCAAAAGAGCGCCCCAGGCGCTCTCACGTGGCGCGACTACATCACTTCTGTATAGGACACTGCCATTTTCTACGCGCTCCACACGTATTAGGGTTAGGGGCATCAGGAAGTGACACCTCTTTCTAACCCTAGTACGCACAGAGTGCGTACTTTGTGCACATCTGTAACACGCCTTTGTTATGTTTCTATTACAATTCACACTCCTCTTCCCTCAGCCACCTTCACTCCATGTATCTAATGAAGTGGACTTCAGTCCACAAAAGTTTATGCTAGAAACTTATTTTTCTCAGTCTTGAAGATGCTACAGTCAGTCAATCGATTACTTTACGGTATTTATATCACACCTTTTTCTCACAGTAGGACTCAACCCAGCTACATTTAAAGGAAAAGAAGCAGACCTGATGGCTCAAAGGTCCACATTTCTTTATATTCTGTTATATCTCTTTTTCAATGATGTAACAGATGATAGCAGGAATCCCATTGCCTAGCCCTAACTAAAGTATATCCATTCAATCCATTGTTGACTGGTGAGTCACTGTATAAGTAAACCTCATTGATTAAATAGATCTTCTCTGGCTGAAACTAACAATAAGATTTAGGCCTAAAATGGCTATGACTTTGAAAACATTTCTACTGTGTTAAATGATTTGCCATGTGGGATTGTTCAGCCTCATATCAGACAATAAAAACAGACATATTTGTTTCCCTGACCTGGGGTTGGGATTGCCTGCATGATCACTGGAGCTATAACTGGCACTGTTGCTATTACCCCTGGCACTGCTGGGCGAAAAGCTTCATAGTGTGTCCAGTATTTCTGATGATTATGAGCACTGGAGCATGGCATCTTGCCAGAGATCTTGGAGGACGATATGTTCCCACAAGATTTCAGCACTAGTCTTTCAAGATTCCTTTTT
>NW_024825283.1:0-778 GCF_019175285.1 Sceloporus undulatus
TTAGGACTTGCCTGTCATGTTCACTGCTGTAGCATTTTAAAGTCAACTCATCCTGACCATAACACAGAGACAGAACTCTTAACTAATTTTGTCATTGAAGAAAGCACTGAATAATTCTAATAGTTTTCTGCCTGATATGAGAAAGTTCACAGTTCAGGACTTATTTGGTGAAAGGAAATCACACACGGGTGTTTTGTGCAGAAAACACCACTTTCAATGCAGAATTTTGTTTTCTGTACTGAAAATACTGTTTTCTGCTCCCCCCCCAAAAAAACAAACAAACCCACAGGCAAGTTTTGCACAAAATAACGGTAGAGACTATTGTTAGTCCAGGATTGTCTTTCTCATGGTTTCCCAACAATCGAGAAACATATATTTGATCTTTAAAAATATTTCTGAATATTCTTCCCCTCCCTAGCAAAAGAACATTAAAATTTTTTAGAGGATACCATGCATCTATAGCAAAATCCAGTCCGTTTCTGACAGCAGCAAGCCTCATACATTAAAGTGTTCTCAAGTAGGGCACAAATGTGAAAGTCCTGTTCCGGCATCCAAACCTACTTTCATTTCCATTTTGCTGTTGTAAAACCATCCCACTTACATCCATCCATCAACCTTTATTAGGCATCTCAATAGTCAATATACAACAAACAATACAATACAAAATTAAACTAAAATAGTTTACATGAGTACTTTAAAAATTTATCATCCTTAAAATCATCTAACACTAGACTCTAACCATTATTTAATTTGTGCCAGATTTTTGTTGCCTCCATTA
>NW_024825283.1:878-1609 GCF_019175285.1 Sceloporus undulatus
CTACCCCTGGTGACACAGGAAGGGTGAATATTCAATCTTGCGAAGAGGAAAGCTTTCCTCGAAGCCTGAAGGGACAATGATTGAAAGTACTTTGGCATCTCACCACAATAGGGGGGAATGCCAAATACCGAAGGGGAGCACACTCTGGGAGGAGTGGAATAAGTCATCTTATAGTCCCAACTCAATAAACAATCTTTAATTGTCTTGAAGCACTCCTCCTCAGTTAGGAGGAATAGAGAGTCCAGACTTAGGCCCTTTAATTTTAATTTATCTTCATAGATTTTTGACCAATTAGTATAATAATTATCAGATAAAAGAAACCAAATTAGACTAGATCTATTAGGTCTATAGTGGATTTTTAGCCATGATTTGTACGCCATCAACCAAGCTGTGGTCTCGAGTGTATCCAGACCAAGCTCAGCATATAATCATCCCACTTTAATCAATCTGTTCTACCTTGTAATATTAAGAACTTCCCTCCCATTCTCTTTTTCTTTTGTAACTGAAAACCAGAGGCTTGTCATTTTACATTGATATGCCACTGTAAGCTGTAGACTACAAATGCATAGACAGATAAATCGGTTGTTCCCAACCTTTGCTCCCCAGGTGTTTTTAGGTTACAAATTTCAGAGTCCCTGACCATTGAGGCTTCAGAGGAATGTAAAACAACTTGAGACTCAAGGCTAAAAATTGCATAGAGGACAGAAAGATACATAGGCCTGTTACAGACT
>NW_024825284.1:0-1609 GCF_019175285.1 Sceloporus undulatus
AAAAAAAAGTAAACTCACGTTTGTCTCCGTATTTATATCTCCACACTTCTATTAAGGACATATCGTTTATAAAATTAAAGCAGGAAAGTGGTAGTTTACCTTGATTGACTTTAATTGCTTTAGATGATAGTCTGTCCATATTTGGATCCACCACTCCATTCCAATCTCCACAAATTATAATTTCCTTATAACAAAATTCCTGGATTTTCTCCTTTAATTTTTGATAGAATTTCGCCTTTCCATTGTTTGGTGCATATATTGCCACTAATAAAATATTTTTCCCACTCAGACTCAACTCAATCCCAACATAGTGACCTTCATTGTCACCGAATAGCTGCTTAGCACTCCATTTATTTGTCACATATATCACCACCCCTTTCTTTTTTTGTTTGTTTGCTGCTATAAAATGCTTTCCCAGTTTTTTATTTCTCAGTAGTCTTTCATCCTTTTGCCTAATGTGAGTCTCTTGTAAACATAGGATTTCTAACTTTTCTTTTCCTAATAGATGAAAAACTTCTTTCCTTTTGGTTTTATTGTTCAGGCCATTTACATTCCATGAGAGGATTCTTATGTTTTGTCCACCTTGAAACATTTTCCTTTTCCAGTGGTTAGCTTATTTAGCCTTAGTCTTCTTTTTCTTCCTCCTCGGTTTTCCTTTTGTGGCCTCTAGGCTGAGATCTAAATCCACTGTTTTATCAGTCTGTTCTGTCTCCCTGATATCTACTTCCTCTTCTCTATCCAGCTCGGAGAATCCTGAGCCGTCCTCTTCCTCCTCTTCTCCATCTTCTGACTCTGAAGACCTTTGTTGTTCTTTACCTCTTCCAGTCTTTGGATCTTTCATCTCATCTTTTAATTCTTCTTCTGCTCCTCCTTCTCCATCATCTTTATCTGTCAGTTTACTCTTTTCTATCTCTTTCCCATGTCTCCTCCAAAATTCTTTGGCCTTCAGAGTTGTATTCAATTTAATCCATCTTTGTTTGAAAAAAACCGAAATCCCTTCCAGTTTTTCCCATTTGTATATAATATTATGTCTAATAAGATGATTTGTCAGGAATTTATATCCCTCACGTTTTTGGAGAATCCTTTTGGGGACATCCTTGTAAATCTTCAATTCGCACTCTTCTATAATTAATTTTTCTTGGTAGCTCATTTGGAGAAGTTGTTCTTTCACATTTTGTCTAAGGAAATAAATCACAATGTCCCTAGGTAAATCTTTGTCTCTGGCAATTTTGGAGTTAATTCGGTATATTTTATCCGTACTCCAGCTTAGCTCCTGCAGAGAGATATTCATATATTCAGCCAGAGGAGGTAGCAAAATGTCATATAGATTTTCTCCTTTAATTTCCTTCAGCCCCCTTATTTTCAAGCAGTTCTGTCTAAGTCTTTGTTCTTCCAGGGCTCTGGAGTCAAGGAATTTCTCTTTATCTCTGTCTTGGTTTGTTTTAATATCTTTAACTATTTCTTCCATGGAATTTGTTCTGTCCTCCAGCTTTTGTACTCTGGAACAAACTTGGCCAATTTCTTTTGTTACCACTTCCAAAGATAGTTTGAATTCTTTCATCTCTGATTTGAAATCTTTCTTAATATCAGCCCTCAGATTTTTAATCTC
>NW_024825285.1:0-1609 GCF_019175285.1 Sceloporus undulatus
AATGCTCAAGCAATAGGATATTTTGAAATTAGTTGAATTCCTAAGATGGCCATTTAAGAGATGATAGTGCAGTTTATATACACATTAGAGATGGTAAAAATGTCACTTTTACTTGCTCCTGAGCTGGATTATTCTTAAACTTCAAATTCTTTGCATGACAGATAAGAGGAAATGTACAATTTTTGCAAAATTCTTCCAAAGAGAACTGAATTAAAATTCTCTCCCATCCTCACCACTCAAGTTCCCTAGGTTTAGCTGTTCCTAGCACAGAGAACACCATAGGTGTTAAAAATTAGAAGCCTCTGGCATATTTCTGGCCTCATTAGAATTAAAAATTAGAAGCTTCTCAGGTTGGAAAAAAAGGGCGGGGAGGGAGAAAGGAAAACGTATAAACCTGACTATCACCAAACATGGTTGAATACATTGGGGTTCAGCTTGAGACCTTTGAGAATAAAACACCCAAATTGTAGGTGAAGATCTGTAAAACATTATACTACTTGGGACCATGCTGTCTGAAAGCTCCTAGGCAATGGGATTGCCTACGAAAGGAAGCTTGTCTGGCCTCTCCTCTGTTGTCCTTTGGCCAGCATGCAATAATGTTTAATTCAGACAGGTTTTTTGTCATTCAAGCTAGGCTGTTGTTGAAGGGCGGGTTGTCTTTCTAGTCAAGTTTATTGATATAATATAATTATGTTTTGTCAGTGTTTCTCTTTTAATTGTATGCATTTAGTTTGCATTTTATTGCAATTTGCTGCCTTGGGAACACATATGAGGCCAGAAATATGCCAGTTTTCAGAAGAATAAATACTAGAATCAGTTGAAATTCAGTTTTTAAATGGTCTACAGTGCTATGAAGGATGAACTGGCAGCAAAGATTATTCCAGAGCCCATCCTAAATCATGCTCTAGGATTATAACAGGGGTCGGCAACCTCCGGCCTGCGGGCCGGATGCGGCCCGCGGAGACCTTTCCGCCGCCCCCTGCCTTCCCCTGCCGCTGCTGCCGATTGCGGCTTTTGCTGCTCCCAGCCACTGCCATTTTTTAAAAAATGGAGGTGAAATCTCGCGTGACCTCCCCTGTGGTCACGCGAGACTTCGCTGCCATTTTGAAAAAAAATGGCGGCACCTAGAGGCGAAGTCTCACGCAACCACAAGTAAGGTTGCGCGAGACTTCGCCGCCATTGGCGGTGGTCTCTGAGAGGCCCGCTGCGGCCGCCGGAGCCATTGAATAGGGCCCCAGCAGTGGCAGGGGGCCTCTGCCAGGCCCGATGCTGTTGCTGGTGCCCTCCAAGAGGGCCCCGGTGGCGGCAGGGGGGCTCTGGGAGGCCTCTTGGAGGGCCCCAGCCACGGCAAAAGGGCCGGCAAAGAGGAGGAGGCCTCCAGTGCTGGCGTCCCCCAACGGCTTTTTTGCCGGCCTCTGACGGGGCCTGGGGCCCCATCAGGGGCCCGCAAAGAGGAGGAGGCCTGGCCCCCAGAGCGTGGAAGCTCCGCCCCGGCATGCGGCTCCGCCCCCGGAGGGTGGAAGCTCAACCCCCCGCCTTCGGGCCCCCAGTCGCCTGAGGGGCAGCAACCTGGCCCCCGGCTCAAAAAGGTTGCCTACCCCTGAATTAG
>NW_024825286.1:0-1609 GCF_019175285.1 Sceloporus undulatus
TATATATATATATATATATAAATATATACACATTATATATAATATATAATAAATATTATACATATATAAGTATAATACTAATACTAATATATAAATACTAATAATATCAATATAAATATAAGATATGATAAATAAATATAAATATAAATAAATAAACATTTATATAATTTGTATATATATATATATATATATATTTAATGTATATATATTTTTAATGTACACAAATTATATAAATATATATTTACAGTATTTATATTTATATTTAATTATATATATTATTATTTTATATTTATGCATATATATGTACTGATACATAATTAATACTAACACTAATAATACTATTCTATTAATACTAGTAGTATTCTACTAACAGAATAGTAGAATATTACAGTAGGATACTAATGCTAATAATGGCTGTTTTGGGGGGTGTCTCTCCCTGAGGAAGAGCTGCCTGCCTGAAAGAGGGGCTTCCCCACCAGTGTGACTCCTGCCAAGGCAAAGGCCTCACCCAGACGTCGAGATGGATGCGGCTGAGGCGCCCGGAGCCGGCGTAGAGGTCCAGGCTGAGCTGCTCCAGCCCGAGCCGCTCCTCCAGGAAGTGGCCCAAGTAATGCTGCAGTAGGTACCGGCAGGCCCGCTTCTTGATCGAGCTCGACCACGGGAAAAACCACCGAGACATGGCGCCGCCGTAACCCGCCCGAGGTGCACCTTCCCCCGGCTTGCCGTCTCACTCGAGGCCCCGGCTCCGAGCTTGGCTTCTCGGGTCGCCTAGGCCCGACCCTGTTGGCAGCCCGGCGCGCTCATTGGCCGCGACGCCCTCCTGCGCTCCTGTGATTGGTCCTCTGCGTAGAAGGGACCCGTGACGTACGGCAAGGGGGCGGGGACACGGAAACAGAGACGCTTCCGGGTGGGCGCCATATAAGTCCTCAGGGAAGAGGCCTGCGAGCGTGAAATAAGTCCCAGAAACGTCTAGATTAAGGAAAAGGGTTAGAGTGACCCTATTATTGTGTTAGGAGGAGTTTCTGGGTTCACTCTCTCCCTCCTTTCTGAGAGAGAAGTCAAGCAGCCATTGATTCTTTTATGATTCTGAGACATTTAATTTATATTATTATTATTATTATTATTATTATTATTATATTTATTATTATCCCACCCTTTCCCCAAATACATAGGATAAGGGGATAGAAAGGTTTATTTTTTAATGCATTTTATTATATTATTGTTATATGTTTTAAAGCGTTTTCTTCTTTCCCAGTTGAAGTCGTCCAGCTGTTTGTGGATTTCAATGGCTTTCATTTTAATATACGCTCATATCCCTCCATATTTATGGCTTTGATATTTGTGGATTTGATTAATATGTCCTCTCTAGGAATCTCTAGGTCCCCCTCCGGTGCATCTCTATGGTCAAGTTTAACTAAAAGGTGCACTGAACAACCTAGAGATTCCTAGAGAGGACACTCTACTAGGCCTTTCTAGCTCCTCCAGTGAAACTCTATGGTCAGCTTTAACTAAAAGTGGCACTAAAAGGCCTAGAGATTCCTAAGAGGACACTCTACTAGGCATTTGTAGCTCCTCCAGTGAAACTCTATGGTCAACCTTAACTAAAAGT
>NW_024825287.1:0-1609 GCF_019175285.1 Sceloporus undulatus
CTCCTCTCTAACCCTCTCTCTGACTCCCTCTCCCCCTGTTACCCCACTTTAACTGAGCCCTCTCTAACCCCCTTCTATCTACCTCCTTCTCTCCATCTAAACTCCCCTCCAACCCCTCTCTATCTACTCCCCCTCTCTCTAACCCAGTGATCCCCAAACTGTGCTCTTCAGCTTCCAGAATCTGAGACTAGTGGGTAACATGTCTGAGGCTTCTGGGAGTTGGTCCAAAATCTCTTAAAGGACACAGTTTGGGAATCACTGCTCTAACCCCTTTATTTAATAATAATAATAATAATAATAATAATAATAATAATAATAGGATTTATTTACATACCGCCCAATCACTGGGAATCTGAGCGGTTTGTGAAATTCACAGATAGCCAAACTACACAGGCAAATCAGCTCCTGGCACTGAACAAGCAGAGCTCTGCTCTGGAGCCACAACGAACTACATTTCCCAGAATTCCATAGCATTTAGCCAGGGCAGTTAAAGTACTGTCAGACTGGGTTATTTCTGCAGTGTGTATGTAGTCAGAGAGCCCTGTAGAGAGAACAACTGTGGTGCTTTAGAATTTAAGCCCTTCTAAACCCCCTCTATCTAAGACCTCTCTAACCCCCTCAGTCTAACTCCCTTATTTAAGTCTCTTCTAAGCCCCCTTCTAACCCCTCTCTATCTTATTCCTCTTTATCTAACCCTAACCCCCTCTAGGTACCCCATCTAGCCCTCCTTCTATAGCCCCCCTTTCTCAAACACCCTTATTTAACCCCCCTTCTATCTAACCCTATATATTTAATTTTTAAAAACATCAATTTTTCGTGTCCTCCGTTTTTATAAAAGTGTCCTACATTTGAAAATGTTGTCCTACATTTGTCTGGGTTTGGAGGTCCTGACTTATGGCAACCCTAGCCATATTTCTTTTTAAAAGACTAAATGTCCCAAATGCTATAATCAGTTTTGTAGCTGTTATTACAGAAAGACGCAGAGAGCAAACTCCTCAAGTACCTTTATTTTCTGGAGTGAGATGGGCTTTTCCAACTGACTCACTGTGATGATCTCCAGTGGTCCAAGCAGCCAAACTGCGGCCCTGTAATAGTAATAATAGTAGTAGTAATAATAATAATAATAATAATAATAATAATAATAATAATAATAATATTTTATACCCCTCTCTTCAGCCAAAAGGCTATCAGAGTGGATTACAAATTGTTAATTAGACATTTAGACATTATGGCTCTTAGCCCAGAAGACCCTTGAATTCATTAAATCTCTCTGCCTCCATCCAGTGAATTATAAGAGGATTTCCCCTTAACCTTCACTGGGACCAGTTAAGGAACCTTATTTCTACTTTTTTACTGATCTTCCAAGCATCAACTGAGCCAAAACATGTGTAAAAGGAGCGTCAGGATATTAAGAAACTTGCAGGTACAATATTTGTAAGTATATAATGTTCAATTCATACAAGTTATTAAAGAAATAAATAAACTTAAGCGTCCAATTCTGAGACTAACTTCCAAGATCCGCTCTTTAACTTTCTCTCTCTCGATCTCCAACCGACACAATTCCCCCAACTGTCTCTTGGTCTCTCAGGCCTTATATCTCCTTCTCACG
>NW_024825288.1:0-704 GCF_019175285.1 Sceloporus undulatus
TGAGTGTTTTTAGCATTTTTATTTTTATTTATAATAATCAGAAAATATATCTTGCGTATTTATATTGCATATTGGATAGGGTTGCCATATCCCGGCGGGGGGCGGGACTTTCACGCTTTTGGACCATTGTGCACGGTCCCGCCACGGTTTCGCCTTTGCCCCGGGCGCCCCCCGGGTTTTGTGAGGGTGCCACCGCGGCAGCGCCTTTACCTGCTTTTGCGGTGGCGGCCCTGGCTTGCTCCCCCTTGTTCGCCGCTGCTGCCAAGCAAGCTCCCAGAGCTCCGCGCGGCTGCGCGGGCAAAGAGGCACAAGCCAGGGCTGCTGCCGCCCCGCCGCCGCGGAAGCCCCTAGAGCTCCGCACGAGAGCGCGGGCGGGCGAGGAAGGGCCACCGCCGCCCCGCCGCCGCCGCGCAAGCCCTCAGAGCTCCGCACGGCCACGCGGATAAGGAGGCGCAAGCCAGGGCCACTGCCGCCGCGCAAGCCTCCACAGCTCCGCGCGAGCAAGGAGGGGCAAGCGAGGGCCGCCACCGCCGCGCAAGCCCCCAGAGCACGCAGAGCTCAATTGGAGGCTGGAGCTCCGTTTTGGCAGGGGGCGGGGCTTTTCCAGGTCTCTGCCCCCATTGGCTGGCCAGCTCATAGAGGAGGAGCTCTCCTCTGTTTGCTCCCCGGCCGGTGAGGAACTGAGGTGCTCCAGGCAAGCGGTG
>NW_024825288.1:714-1609 GCF_019175285.1 Sceloporus undulatus
ATTATTATTATTATTATTAGCACCCAAAGACCTAGCTCTGTGACGTCAGTTTGCAAAGGGCCTTCCATGATTGTTATTATTATTATTATTATTAGCACCCAAAGACCTAGCTCTGTGACGTCAGTTTGCAAAGGGCCTTCCATGATTGTTATTATTATTATTATTATTAGCACCCAAAGACCTAGCTCTGTGACGTCAGTTTGCAAAGGGCCTTCCATGATTGTTATTATTATTATTATTATTAGCACCCAAAGACCTAGCTCTGTGACGTCAGTTTGCAAAGGGCCTTCCATGATTGTTATTATTATTATTATTATTATTATTATTCAAAGACCTAGCTGTGTGAGTCTAGACTAGAGTAGGGCTGCCCAGCAGATGGTCAGGCCTGGTTGTGGCCCAGGGGACTGGTCACCCTGCAAGAAGTGTATTGGGGAGAAATCTGTGTGTGTGGATTATGGCTGTGGTGTGTTTATATAACTTGATGGCTGTGGTGTGTCTGTGTTGTTGCATGGTTTCAAGTTGTTCAGGACTCATATCACACTCTCTCAGCCTCACAGAAATGGGGATTCAAAAATGGTTTTTTTCTTGGCAAGATTTCTCTTTGCCATCTTTCTGTGAGGTTGAGACAGTGTGACATTCCCAAGGTCACCCTCTGGATTTCATAGCTGAGTTTGCATTCAAACCCTGATCTCCAGAGTCACGATTAAGTTTTCAAACCATACAGGACACTGGTTGCCATAGAATAAATTTACAGGGAAAAATGATGATGGCAGAAGTGTTACAAGCCTATACCCCTTGGAAAATAGTGAACGGATCGTTATTTGCATATTTCTGGATCCGGTTTCCTTGGATATCAAGCCTGCATATGTGGAAGGCTGACTGGATTGATCATATA
>NW_024825289.1:0-1609 GCF_019175285.1 Sceloporus undulatus
TTAATTAGTGATCATTATTTAAATAAAAAAAATTGATTTGGGTCAATATTTTGACTCTGTCAAAATATTAATTAATGCAGTTTGGCACCGCTTTAACTGTCACGGCTCCATCCAGTGGAAACCTGGGATTTGTATTTTGTTGTGGTACCAGAGCTCTCTGACAGAGAAGGCTGACTCTCTCACAAAACTACAAATCCCAGAATTCTACAGCATTGAGCCATGCAGTTAATGCAATATCAAACTGCATTGATTCTGCAGTGGAGATACAGCCTGGGTGTGAAAAGGATCCAATGTCAGTTTTGTGGCGAACTATCAAGGTGGAGTCAGGTTGGCCTCTCTTTCAGCTCACAAAGTGGGGGATAGATGTCAGAGATGCTGACAGACACAACATCACAGAACTGGACAGGACCTCCAGGTTGCTGCTGCCGGTTCAAAGTTCCCTTTTGTAAAACAGGGAAAAAAGAGGAATCTGCAGACATGGTGAAAACATGAAAAAGTATCAGCAACAGAGACGCCATCAAAGAGAATGAGTGATCACTCATTATGCCGCTCCACAAAAGAGAGGTGATTTATGCACACATGTTCAGGTGGTGGGTGGACAGGTGTGTAGTTTTTCTCAATGCAACTCTCTCCCAAGATAGCAAGTGTCCAGAGGAATGGAACTTCCCAGGCAATGCAAGACCAGGAAAAGGCAGAGGAGATGCTTCTACTCCTTTACCTCAAGCCTTCCATGCTCCCTTAGAAATTGTTGCTGTTTCCAACTGATGGCAACCCTAAGCTCAACCTATTTCCCAAGAAATAGGAAATATTTCTTCAGAGGAGGTTTTCCATTGCTTGCCTCTGAGGCTGAGAGAGTGTGACATGTCCAAGGTCACCTGGGGGTGTCCATAGCTGAGTGCAGGTCTTCAGGAGTCCCACTCCAACACTTAAACCACTGCACAATGATACCCTTCCTAGGGTTCTTCTGAGGGGGTCTGCAGTTGCCTTTCTCTCAGGCTGAGAGAGTGATTTCCTGAAGATCACCCATTGGGATTCCATGACTGAGTGAGGATTTGAACCCTAGTCTCCCACAGTCCTGGTCTCCCAAAGAAGAAAATTAGGACTGGGATTGGGAAGAGTGTCTAGTTCGTTCATAAGTAATCTCCTAAAGTGCAAAGATATAAAACTGAAGACAGATCATCTTGGTTCAGTCGTTATTCTGAATGGAGACTCAGTCAAGAAGTCAGAAAAAGATTTTGACTTGGAAGGGCAGCTTTGAAGGAACTAGACAAGATCCTGAAGAGTATCATTAAATACAATGGGCCTTTGGTATCTACTGGGGTTTAGTTCCCTGACACCCCTGGATACCAAAATCCTTGGATACTCAAATCCATTAAATTCAGTGGCTTGGTAAAACAGTGTCCTTTATGTAAAGTCAAAGGTTTGCCTTTTGGAATTTATATTGATTTGAATATTTTCAAGTCGTGGATGGATACAGTGATGGATAAAGAATCTGTGGATGTGGAGGGCCAACTGTAGTAAAGTTAAGATTGTCCATGTCATTGTATTCCACATTTCTATATAATAATAATAATAAAATTTTATTTATACCCCGCCCTTCCAATAGATC
>NW_024825290.1:0-1609 GCF_019175285.1 Sceloporus undulatus
TGGCGAGTTCACCGTAGAATACTAGTTTTGGGAGGCGATGGTCCTTCATCCTAGAAACGTGTCCTGCCCAGTGCAGCTGCGTCCTCAGTAGCATGGCCTCAATTCTAGTGATCCCTGCTTGCTCAAGCACAGCTACATTTGTCACATAGTCCAGTGTATATTTAGAATTGTGCGTAAACAGCGCTGATGAAAGCGTTCAAGGAGTCGTAGGTGTTGGCAATAGGTGACCCATGTTTCAGACCCATAAAGGAGAATAGACAGTACAATGGCTCTATACACACTGATTTTTGTGCTTCGCCTCAAGTGTTTGTCACTCCAGACTCTTTTATGAAGCCTTCTGAATGCACTATATGCCTTTGCCAGTCTGTGATCGATCTCTATCAATCTTGGCGTCTGAGGAGATGATGCTTCCCAGGTAGGTGAACTGCTGGATGGACTTAAGCACAGATGTGCCCACAGTGATGTGGGGATGGTAGTGTTCTTCCTGAGGTGCAGGCTGGTAGAGAACTTCCATTTTCTTCAAACTGACTTCCAGCCCAGAGAGGTCTGCAGCTGTAGCAAAGCAAGATGTTAGGCACTGCAGAGCTGCTTCCGTATGGGCAACGAGGGCAGCTTCGTCAGCAAAAAGCAGCTCACAGACTAGATAGTTTAGAGTCGTAGTGCAAGCCCTCAGATGGCTTAAGTTAAACAGACTACCATCAGTATGGTAGCATATGTAAATGCTGTCTTCTTCTTCGAGATCTGCTGTAGCCCTTTGGAGCATCATGCTGAAGAAGACTGTAAATAGGGTTGGAGCAAGAACACAACCTTGTTTCACACCATTAGTTATTAGAAAGGACTCAGAGAGCGTTGCCATATCTGCATAGCTGCAGAGTTCTCACTACTGCACATATAATCTTCTTACCCAAGGAACTGACTTTTGGCAAGCAGTTTTATTGCTTTTACACATCAGCACTAACTGACCACTGTAAAGATCTGAAAGACTTGTTTCACATTACACAGTCCTTTGAAAATTTAGGGCAAGGGTCATGTTTTGCATCTTTTTGGATTCTATTCCTTTCCATCTAGCTGCCATAACTGTGTAAATATTCTTTATACTCAAGCATGTATCACTCTAATATGTTGCATGTTAAGAAATAGGTTTATATCCAAAAAAATTCATGCTAAAATAATAACCAGTTAGTCTTAGGTGCTGCCACATTTCTTTTTCTTTCCTTCCACCTCTTCCTTCTTCCTTTTTATGCTGCAAAAGACTAATACAGCTACTTCTTTGAAAAATACAAATGTGATGAATGCCAGTATAAATTACAGATTTAATCCTGTTCCAAACAGGAAGTCAGTTCTACTGATTTCAGTATAGCCTATTTCCCTAGTAAGCTTAGTTCTGCAATTTAACTGTGCTTCTACAAATACCGCAGAATCCTCACTGACCCTTTTATATGCTGTCCCTGTGACAAACAGTTTTAAATTAGTTAAAATTCAGAATATAGGATGGACCCCATTCTGGACGAGACCAGAATAGACAAGATTGTGTGACTAGGCTTTAAATGTTGTTGGCTACACTCTATTGTGTATTAGAACAAATTGAGTGTTGCATAGCAGAATAGAG
>NW_024825291.1:0-1609 GCF_019175285.1 Sceloporus undulatus
CCTCTTAAGATGTGTGTGTCATTTAAACAGCATACCTCTAAAGTGACCCGAAACAGCTTTATTTTGGCCTGTTTGTTAGAGTCCTTAGTTTCATTTATTTAGGAGAGTTGGCATATGCACCTGACTAACAAGGGTGTATTCAAACCTTCACAATTTATGACCCATCAAATTGAGGGCAGCCTGCCAAACATTGTATTGCAGCCCATCTGTTGAAAAATGGAATTCTTCATCTTTATTTCACTCAGATACCCAAAATACAGAGATTACATTTATTTACAATAAATAGCCTACCAATACACTTGTGGCCTGTAACACAGGATGTGGAAAATGACCTGATAGGTTTAGTGTGATGGGTTGCATGTTTTACACAGAGCTTGGAAGGTTCATGGAATTATCATTTGTGAATTTCTGAATCAAAGTGTTAGTGTTGGGCCAGACCATGAGATTTACAAAGAATTTGCAAGGAAGCTGTCATTAGTAACCTTAGGGAAGCACAGTTTATTTTTGGCTCTTTTAATAGGCCTCTTTCTGTCTTTTGGAAGCTCATCCAACTTGGAATTTTCATCCAAATGGAATGAAGTGGCTTGAGAATCTCAGTATGAATCTGGAGACCAAGGTTTGAATACCCACACAGCCATAGAAACCCACTGAGTAAGTTTTTGCAAATCACACTCTCTTAGACTCAGAGGAAGGTAAATGCAAACTCCCTCTGAACAAATCTTGCCAAGAAGATCCCATTATAGATTCATCTTAGGGTCTACATAAGTCAGGAATGACTTGAAGTCATCAACAGCAAAACTACAAAACCCATATAGCATTGTTATCTGGGAATAGTGGGAATCCATCACATTTGGGGACTGTCAGTTGGTAACTGCTAACTCAAAACATGGCATCTTATCTTAAAACATTCTTAGGCAGGGTACAAACCGCCGCTTTGCGGCGCTCCCCCGCCGCCGCCATTTGCTCTGCGCGGGAGCCGCAGCAGCCAAACCGCGCGACTCCCGCGCGGAGCAAAAAAGAAGCTCCATTTCAGAGCTTCTTTCTGTGGCGCCTCTATGACGTCGCGAGGCGCCACAGGCGCATTCGCGATGTCATAGGCGGCGCGACACGTCTGGACGCTATGCGTCCAGTACGTAAAGATGGCGGCGCCCATGTGGAAGGGGCGCCGCCATCTTGTACATACTGTATACGTACTAGGGTTAGGGGGTGCGGAAGCACCGCCCCTTCCTAACCCTAGTACGTATACAGTACGTACTATATGGCGGTGTGTATCCCACCTTAGTTCACCTTATCATTAATTAGTATTTCCACCCTCACCAACACATACATTTCACTCTCAGTTCAGAGGCCTTGTTTGTTAAAAGTTAACAAAAAGTGATTTGTTTCAATTAGAGTGCACTAATCCACAACAAATGTAGAAATAAATGGATAGCTACAAAGATTTGCCAATGAATCAAGAGTGAAGAATTCTTAATCCAATATTTCTGAGTGACCCTGGGCAAAAAGAAAAAGTTTCTGATCAGCAGAATCATTGCATCTTTTCTGTCTTCCCACTTTATTGCCCACAAAAATCAGCAGTAGAGTACAGTTTTCACATTCAGGAAACAAA
>NW_024825292.1:0-1609 GCF_019175285.1 Sceloporus undulatus
AGACAAGCACTGCCTCCTTTTTTCCAGTTAAAATGGTCTCTCAGGTGCGTTACAGACGCGCCAAAGGGGTGTGCTAGAGTTGAGAAGGGGCATCACTTCCTGACACCCCTCAACTCTAGTACGGACCAAGTCCGTACAAAATGGCGGCGCCCGTCCACACGGGGGCACCATTTTGATGTCACGGACGTGTAGCGTCCGGACGTCGCGCGGTGGAAGTGACGTCGTGAGTGTGCGACTAGCGCCTCACGGCGCCACTTCCGGAGCCCAGAAAAAAGCCCCATTTCAGCACTTCTTTCTGGCTGCGCCCAGGAACCACGCAGTTTGGCCGCTGCGGTTCCCGGATGCAGCAACCAGCGGTGGCAGCAGACCACCCATTTTGGGCGGTCTGTAACTCACCTCAGATTTGAAACTTGACTTGAGATTTGACTTGAAAGTATCTTGCAAGGACTTGATGGTAGAAACATGAGACTTGACTTGAGACATGGACTTGAATACATCACTGGATATCCTGTTTGCTGGCTTATGTCTGCATAAATTCTTTTATACATGTTGTTGCATGTTCTGAACAATTTATCAATGGCATCGCAGAACAGCAACATCTGCATTTGGTTGAAGTTCTTATTTATGCATGCAGTGTTTTGCATGCAATGTTGTTAGATATCATTGTGCATTGCACATTGTGCATTAACACACAACTTGCTCATTAGTGTAATACTGCAGTTCTGTAATGAGGCAGCATGGTGCAACGAAGGTGTAACTTGGTCAGAATAATTATGCTACAGCTCTTCACTGCAGGATCTCAGCCAGTGTTTCATATACATGTCAGTTATTTGCCTATGTGCTCTAATATTTAGCTGTTTGTTAATAAATTCAGTGACTTGGTTTTGTCAGTGAGTGAGTGTGGATAAATCAGGGTGGATAAATGAAGAGAGCTAATGTGGTGTAGTGCCTTGAGCACTGAACTGCAGGTCTGGAAGCCAGGATCTGAATCGCCACTCAACTGTGGAAACCCATTGGGTGATCTTTGGTAAGTGACACCCTCTCAGCCTTAGAAGAAGACAAAAGCAAACCCCCTTCTGAACAAATTCTGCCCAAAAAAACCCATGACGGTGTCCAAAACAACAACAAATGTGAGAAGAAAAACTATCTGGGATTCAAACGGATTGCTGGAATATGTCTTTGCAGAGGTTTCTAACTGGGTGCCTGTGTTCTAAGCCAGCATCTGTGTGGTGCATATAAGGACAAGCTAGCATTGAGTTGAATAAAATAATGAATGAAACATGTGCTTCATTATTTATTTGTTTACAGTAGTATGAGCTTCTTGTATCACTTTTGTAACATGGGAATAGCTTCTGTGTGGCTAATTTCATTCAGCTATGCTGATTGCATTCATCTTTTGTGGTCTAGAGATTCTGCCGCAGTTACTTTTGGCCTTTAATCTTCAGCATAACTAATCAAATTGTCAGGGTTAATGTTAATATGGGCCTTTCTGCAGTATTATTGCATTCTGGAGATAAGAGAATAGATGGAAATTCTCCATACAATTACTTACTATTAACTTTCCTGCTCACAACACACTGTGGAGCTTATTGCTCTGCTTAAATAATCC
>NW_024825293.1:0-1609 GCF_019175285.1 Sceloporus undulatus
TCCTTGTTGTTTCCCTGCCCTTTAATTTTTATCCAGATGCTCTCCACCTGGCTTCCAGGATTGATGTCCCGGATCTCTTCACTGGTGTAAATATCTCTGACATAAAGGGGTATTCCTCCTCCTTTCCTGTTTGGCCTGTTTCTCTTGAAAAGGTTATACCCCTCTATTTCCACGTTCCAATCATGAGACTCATCCCACCAGGTTTCAGTGAGGCCAATTATATCATATTTGCATTGTTGTACTAGGAGTTGAAGTTCATCGTGCTTATTTCCCATGCTCTGTGCATTAGTGTAGAGGCATCTAAGACCATGTGTTCCCTTTACTTGCTGCCTGTGCAAGTTCTTTTGCCTCCAACTGTTGGGTCCTTGCACTGTTTGTCTTGTTCCCTCTCTGTCATTTTGACTATCTTCTCCAGCCTTTTTGCCTTCCAGAATACTGTCTCCCTCCCCCACATAACTAAGTTTAAAGCCCACCTGATCAAATTCTTGAGGCTATTGGCAAAAATGTTTTTGCCAACTGGCGTGAGATGCAACCCATCCCTCGCCAGAAGTCCCTCCTCAGGGAACCGCAGCCCATGGTCCAAGAATCCAAATCGTTCTTGGTGGCACCGTCTACGGAGCCAGTTATTTACATCTGCTATTTTCTTTTCCCTTCCTGGACCATGCCCTTCGACTGGGAGAAGAGAGGAGATGACAACCTGTGTATCCACCTCTTTCAACTTCCTACCCAAAGCCTCATAATCCCTTATGATATTCTGAAGGCTATGCCTTGCAGTATCATTGGTTCCCACATGAACCAAAAGAAAGGGGTAATGGTCAGTAGGCTTGACCAATCTTGTCAGCCTGTCACATCACAGATCTTTGCCCCAAAGAGACAGCACACCTCCCAAGACATCTTGTCAGGCCCACAAACCACTGGTTCAGTGCCTCTCAGCAAAGAGTCCCCGATGACCACCACACGCCTCCTCCGAGGCTTAGCAGCGGCCGTTCCCTTTGGTGGAGCTCTCTGGGTCCCCTGCTCTGTCCCTGAGGTCTGTCCCTGCTGTTGTTCCAAAAGAGAGAGAGAGAGAGAGAGAAAGGAAGAGAAAAGAAAAGAAAAGAAAAAAAAAAGGTGGTGGGGTGGGGAAAGGACCCAAACAATTACTGCCCAATCAGCCTCATATCAATACCAGGAAAGAGTCTAAAGCAGAACATGAAACACGGTCTATAAGCACTTAGAAAGGCATGGAATGATCATTAAAAGTCACTACGGGTTTCTCAAAAACATGTCATGCCACAATAAGCTTATCTCTCTCTTTTTTAAAATAGATTAGTACACTGTCTTTTATTCCTGCACTAGGAGTGAGATGTAAATGCACAGGGACGGAGTCTATCACATAGCTCCGTCCCCACGCAGTACTCATTCCATACCTGACCCGGTCTTCTTCCGGACCTTTTAAAGAACAGGATTTTCCCATTCTTTAAAAATTCTGGGAGAAGCTTGGGTCAGGTACGGGATGAATACTGCCCAGGGACAGAGCTGTGTGATAGATTCCAGCCCTGTGTGTTTACATCCTGCACAGGAATAAAGGCCAGTGAGCTAATCTCCATTGAGTTACAAGCTTGGCAGA
>NW_024825294.1:0-1609 GCF_019175285.1 Sceloporus undulatus
TTTGCCTTGTAAACTGGGATGGAAAGTGGCTGAGAGTATGTATGACATGCTCTGCTTTGTCCTCTGAAAATAATGTATAGAGCATCTCCAGCAAAACAGCCCAGTCACTGCCTATTGAACTGGCAGTGTCTTTATGAGCAAGCAGGCAGCTGGAAACTGACTTAACCAGCCAGGGGCAATGAGTATGTATGTGTCAAAAACATGTTTGCTGGTTTGTAGATTCAATTTCTTAAAACCAAAGCAAGTTACTTATTTTGAGTGTAAAGCAAGAACATATGAAATAAGTTGTAAAAATGCATTGCTGTGAAAAGAATTGGTTGACATAATGGCTTAATGGGAGGGCAGGTTACTCACAAGGACTGGATAATTCTCTTTAGATGCTTTGATAGTTTATTTTTTAGGAATGGGCAGCTTGAAAGAAAGACCTGTCTGCCTTTCTCTTCTAGTGGTTCTGGCTCTTCAAGCTTTACTTGAAACCAGTTCTTTGCAATCCTTTGATTTTTTAAAAATACATTTGATTCCCACTTTCTCTTTTCCTTTTACTTTACAGGATTGAATGCTTCCACTTTATTCTATTCCTTTATTCCACTTTCTTTTCCAAAAATACATCCTTCCTTACTATTCAACCTATGCAAAACTGTTCATCATACTGTGATTCTACATTTTCCTCCATTATTTCACAAATACATCAATTATCTATGTATTCCTTCTGTATCTATTTATTGAAATATAGGATGAATTGGTTAAGGAAAAGATAAATGGAACAATTGATGTTTTTATATGATGGGGTATGTTTGTTCAACTTAGTAAAATAAAATAATTGTAAAAAATCTCTCAGTGCATCCTATAATGAAACTGCCCTAACCCTTTGCTGCATAACCTGAATGCAGTCAATCTTCCCTATCCACAGATATTTTTACCCATGGATTCAAGCATCTGTGGCTTGAAAATATTCCAAAATAAATTCCAGTATTCCAAAACTACAAAATAAATTTCAAAAGCAAACCTTGATTTTTCCATTTTATATAAGGGACACCATTTTACTATCCATTGTATTATTATTATTATTATTATTATTATTATTATTATTATTATTATTTTATTTATAGCCCGCCCAATCACAAGGAATCTGGGCGGGTTACAGTAATAAACATACATACAGAATACAATAAAAATTCAAAATTAGGCCCTTCCCACCCCTTTTAATTTAATGGGACTTGGACACCCATGGATTTTGGTAACCACACGGGATCCTGGGACCAAACACCAGCGGATACCAAGGGCCCACTATGTTGTTTCCCCCCTCTCCCTACCCCTTCCCTTCTTCATTCTTTGATACCAGGATTTCACTGCAATAGCTTCTGTGTTCAGTTGTTCTCTGTATGGAATACTGTGGGGTGTATTTCCTTATTAGCAAGAAAAAGGTTTTCCAGTGTGTCCCACTTGTCAGCTGATGGTCCCTTTCTTCTCTTTTCTGCGTATACTACTTGCAGGAGTGAATTTGACTTCTCAGAGAGTCCAGTGTGGTCTGAACAACGTTATAATTTTATGTGATTTGAGTGATAGATATTTTAATGGGGCACTCACCTGGGCCATATTATATACTACA
>NW_024825295.1:0-1609 GCF_019175285.1 Sceloporus undulatus
GAAGGATCTTTCTGATGCTTTTGAAAAGCTTTAGAAGGCTCCTCTGAGTGTTTGGAGGATACAGACTGGGCAATGGCGGAACATTTGAAATTTCTGTCATGGAATGTACAAGGTTTAAATACCCCACAGAAAAGAAAAAAATCTTTTACTACCTCCAAAAATTAAAAGTGGATATAATTTGCCTACAGGAAACTAGAATTAAACATAAAGACAAAAAATATCTAAGATGTGTCAAATTAGGTCAGGAATATATATCAACGGCGAAAGTTAAAAAAAAAGGGGTAGTAATATATGTAAATACAAAATGGGAAGCCAGAGAGATCGACAGTGATACAGAAGGACACTTTGTAATTGTGGAATTGACATATAACAATGAAAAAATATTGTTGGTAGGAGTATATGGGCCATTAGACAATAAAAATAAATTCTATAAGAGACTAAAAGAGAAACTACTAGAAATACAGTTTGACTCTATAGTGATGCTGGGTGATTGGAACGGGGTAATAGATCCCAAAATAGATAGATTTGCAGAACATAAGAAGAAAAAGGAGCAAGGAAAACTTCCAAAGGAATTCTTTAACATGATGGATTTAATGGTGATGGAGGATGTATGGAGAATTAAAAATGGGGCGAATAAGGATTACACGTTCTTCTCCAACCCCCATAAAACATGGTCTCGTATTGACATGATTCTGGCCTCATTACATCTGCTCCCGAGGGTACACAAGGCACAAATCTTGACAAAAATTTGGTCTGACCATAACCCGGTACAGATAGATATGAAAATGGAAAATAAAGAGTATAATTGGAAACTAGATAGTTCTCTATTGAAAGATGAAAAAGTGATAAAACAATTAAATTGGAATATTCAAAATTATTTTAAAGAAAATTTAGAAAAAGGAGTAAATGATCAGATAGTTTGGGATGCATTTAAGGCAGTCATAAGGGGTTGGTTAATTAAAAAAGCATCAGAAATTAAGAAAAAAAGAAATGAAAGGTTAAATAAATTGAATAAGGAATTAGAGCAGAGAGAGAAAGTACTAAAGAAAAAGCCGAAAGACAGAGCGACTTTGGTAGAAATAAAATATATACAAAGTCAAATTTCGACCCTAATGGTAGCACAGATGGAAAAGAAACTAAAATTTGTTAAACAGAGATATTACGAATCAGCAAATAAACCGGGTAAATTATTGGCATACCAAATTAAAAAAGAAAGAGCAAAAAGAAGGATCAATATGATAAAAGAAGAAGGGAGAATATTGAACAGTCAGAAGCAAATCAAAAAATGTTTCCTAAAATTTTATACTGATTTGTTCAAAAGGCCATTAGTTAATGAAACAAAAATAACAAATTATCTGGACTTGACAACAATTCAAAAATTAACAGAGGAACAAAAGGATTTGCTAAATAAACCAATTGTCAAAAAAGAAATTTTACAAGCAATAAAACGTGCCAAAACTGGTAAAACACCCGGTCCAGATGGATTTACGAGTGAATTCTATAAGAGTTGCTCTGAGAACCTGTTGGAACCTCTGGAGCGGGTGATGAACGAGGTTATGAGAGGGAAAATACCCCAAACATGGACTCAATCGATAACAATTTTGATTCA
>NW_024825296.1:0-1609 GCF_019175285.1 Sceloporus undulatus
ATGCTGAAAAGTCTTAAGGAGGCTGTGGGCTTCCCCTGTTAAACACCACTGTAATGAACCCCTGTGGGCCTGGCCTTTGTCCCCAAACTCCATTAGCGAGCAACTGGGACTCTAGTTATGTACAGAGCTCCTGGCTACTAGCTCCTTCCAGAGGCAAGTCTCTGACTCACTTCCTCTGAGTAAGTGCCCACAAGCCCCTTAAGGGAGTAGTGAAAAGTAAAGTGTAAAATTGAAGGAGATGTCCTCCAACACTGTGCCCAGGTGTACGCCAAACCCTCCTTGAATATAAAAATAAAAATGAATGTGAAAAGAAAAGAAAAGAAAAGAAAAATTTGCACACCGTTAGGCGCGTGCCTGTGCCAGCACTTCTATAGAATAAGTCTTTTTTATATAATTTTATTAAGTTCCATTTTAAAATACATCATTCGTCCATCAAAGACAGATACAAACAACATACAACATCTACCATAGCAAACCCCCACACTTATCCCCCCTATATTAACAACAACAGCAATAGCCACAACAACCTCTATTACTATATAACATACTTCACTCTCTTCTTACATTCTTCTCCACCTACATTCACCTCTGTGACTTCCTTCCTCTATATTTATCATATTCTTTATACATCTCTGTTTCCCTTCATGTACCATATATACCGTCTCTCCTTGTATTCTTCTATATCAGTAACAAATCAGGTCAAAACAAAAAAACTTGACATCTCGTACATACTTATTTCTCAATTAATTCCTCTCCCCATTGCATCCTCATATAATCCATCACCAATTTCCAATCTTCATTAACTTTCTTTGTAACATTCCCCATCTTATCATCCCTTAATAGTTGCATCATTTTATCCAGTTCTATCATTTCTATTAGTTTCACTAACCAATGTTCAATCTTCGGGGCCTCCTTTGTCTTCCAAACTTGCGCTATTAATATTCTAGCGATTGATGTCATATAAAATAAAATTTTACCATATCTTATTTCTACATCTTTCTCAAACATACTCAATAAAAAGCTCTCTGGTCTTAATTCCACATTAATATGTAAGATCTCTCCTATTAAATTCCTGATTTGTTTCCAGAATTTCTTTATGATTTTGCAGTTCCACCAACAGTGTATAAACGTTCCTATAGTCTCCCCACATTTCCAACATTTATTGTTTTTATTTTTATAAATTGTGGCCAGTCTTTCCGGAGTCAAATACCATCGGTAAAACATTTTATACCAATTTTCTCTTATATTTTGTGAAGCTGTGTGTTTCAGTCCCCTTGTCCAGATATATTCCCACTGTTCGAATTGTATATTATGTTCAATATATTTAGCCCACTTAACCATAGTGTCCTTCACCTTCTCACTCTCCAATTCTAATTCTAACAATTTTTTATACAATTTCCCGATTATTTTCTCCTGGTCCTCAGTTAACAATTTTTCTAAATCTGTTCTATTTTCTTCACTACCAAATTCTTTTAAATCTTTCTTCGTCCTCTCATATATACGCATGTATGCAAACCAGCCTGGATCAAAGCCTATTTGTTCTAGTTCAACCTGCGATTTTATTTTTATTCTGCCCTGCTCCACCTTAGTCAGTTCCTTGTACTTAAAC
>NW_024825297.1:0-1609 GCF_019175285.1 Sceloporus undulatus
GAGGGGACTGTGCCAGCCTCCTGCCCTCAGAGACGCTCTGAACAGGTCTTTCCACTACCTGAACAGACATCCGGTGTATCACTCCATGGCCACCCCATGTACTATTCAGCTTCATAGAGCATAATGATGTTTTGATAACTTTTAATTGGGGAACATTATAGTCCTACTTTGGAACTATTATTAACTCCCCTGGTTGATAGATGTAAGCCTCAGATGCATTTGGAAAAATAGACTTAAGTTTACTTGTGACAAGCGCTTGGTGCCTTAGAAAGAACTTGCTTTTTAGAGGTTCTTTTTATTCCAGAGGAATTCCGCATGATTTGGCTGCTGCGACGTCCCTCCGGAGTTAAAATGGGAGCCTCCAGTCTGCCTTTTTCGAGTGGTCTGTTGATTCCCATAGAAACATAAAGTTCCTTTCAATACCAGCTGGCAGCTCATCCTCACCCTTCCAGACAGAGGTCTTTCCTTGCTCTTACTACAGACTTTCTTACACAAATGTAATACTTACCATGAATCCATGAATTATTTAAAATGCATGACAATGTCTTTAGCATCCAGTATGTAGAGAGATCTTGTAGCAGCTTTGAGTTGAAAGAGGTCAGAAGCATGAACTTTCGTAAACTTAAGTCTATTTTTCCAAATGCATCTGAGGCTTACGTCTAGGAAAACACCTTCTGGAAACTTCTTTCTTTAGTTTGACTTGAAGGTGATCTCTCTACAGACTGATTCTACTGACTCACATCTCTGAATTTTGGCAACCAGGGAGAGTTAATAATATTTCCAAAGTAGGACTATAATGTTCCCCAATGAAAAGTTATCAAAACATCATTATGCTCTATGAAGCTGAATATTACATAGTGAGGCCATGGTGGTTTCAGCCTCCCCGGCCCACCGCATCCACTCCTGCAGCCCCTCTGGGTTGCCTTGCATCAGCACCCACTCTAGTAGGTCTGAGTTGAGCCCATCCTGGAACTGATGCTCCTTCATGGCCTCTGGGAAATCTGGGATCTGTGCGGCCACGCTTCTAAACTTCAACACATACTCAACCACTGACCGCTTGCCTTGCTGGAGAGTCATGAATTTAGTTTTGGCGCGGTCCACTCGGAATCAAATTGGGCCCTCAACGCCGTCACAAAGGCCGCCAGGTTCTGAAACTCCGGTGCCCTGCAGTCGTACAGCTGCACCAGCCAGTGGGCCGCCTGGCCTTCCAGCCTGCAGCCACACAGCGCACCTTCTCGCCTTCGTCCAGGAAGTAGTCTCCTCAGGTCCTCATATGCCCCGCCACCTGGGCCAGAAAGAATGGGAGCTGCTCAGGATCCCCATTAAATTTGGCTTCCAGTTTACTCGCCAGGAGCTCCCTCAACGCCTTGGCTTCCCCTCTCCCCCTTCTGGGGGCCGCGTTCAGTCTGCCTTGACGCGAGGGGGGTTGCGAGGTAGTCTCTTCCTCCTCATCGCTCTCCTCCTCCAGACCTTCACCAAACGACTCTGTTGCCGGTTTGGGAGTGGAGTAAGTCTCCCTTTTCTCCAACTCTCTGGTAGTCAGGTGAGACATCAGGGATTTTAGTTCCCTCAGATCCTCCTTAAGGCCGGCCACCTCATCTGCCAGGTT
>NW_024825298.1:0-1609 GCF_019175285.1 Sceloporus undulatus
AATTCAGTGGGGCTTATATCTGAGAACACATTCATAGGATTGTGCTGTGAATCTTCTGTATATTGCTGCCTAGCAGACACATTGAACACAACATCTCAAAGGTGCTAAAAGATCCCTTTGCATACAACATTGGTAGATTTAATATAGTAATAATAGGAACTGAAAAGTGAAATGTTTAATATTCTGATTTGTAGTCATCACATGGCTAAATAAGCAACTGAATGAAATTCAGATGACAAGAAAGCAAGATATGTTAGGAACATCTACTTCTCCTAGCAACATAACAACGAGAACTGGCAGTTCACCTCACAGTATGGTAATAATAATATAATTATTTTAATGCTTGTATATGTACTGTAGTGCCCTGTTTTGATCTATAAAAATACAGTTGACCCTTCCCATCCATAGGGGTTAAGTCTCCCCCCCGCAGATAGGAAAAACATGGATGTAGTGCCCCATATTATTCAGTGAATGGCATTGTGCTTGCATCTGTGTGCACATGTTGCCATTTAATAATATGGAGTGTGGCGATTCACTGGTTGTTGAATGCACAATTACTAGGTCACCGATCCACTGTCTTATGTAATTTTTTGGTTGAGGGAGGGAAAGATATGTTGAATACCTAGTCTTGTACCAAGGAGAGTGCTTTGTTATAAAGTGTATGAGAGAAAATATAATATAGAACAGGTTAATTCTCCCTTATCTGAAATGTTTGGGACCAGAAGTGTTCTGAATTTTGGATATTTATTTATTTGTTTATTTTTTATTATTTTGAAATATTTACATATATATAAAGAGATATCTTGGAGAGGGGACCCAAGTCTAACCATGAAATTCATTTATGTTTTCTATACACCGAATAAACATAGCCTGAAGGTAACTTTATACATATACAACTTTATACAATATACATCTTTGTGCTTGAAATAAAGTTTGTGTACATTGAACCGTTAGAAAGCAAAGGTATCACTATCTCAACCACCTATTTGGACAGTTTTGGATTCTGAAGTATTTCAGATTTTGGAATTCCAGATAAGGGCTACTCAAATCTTTACTCCAGAAATTATGAATTTCTGTACAAATAGTAGTATACTTGCTTACTTTTGCATGTGCTTGTCTTAAAGGCAAAAAAAGCAAAAGACATCAAAGCAGCTTGAGAATTGGTATGGGTTGTTCTTGTTTTGGCTTCATAAGTTTCATTCTCTTTAACAGGTTGATAGTAGAGTCCCTTTTATGGGCTCAGGGTTGAGTTATCCCATCTCCCCTTTGCTACCTTTTCAAAGCTTCCCAGACACAGCATTTGTCAAAAGCACCAGTCAGCAGGCTTTGGGAGCAAAGGTAGGCATTTTAAATATCTTTTACAGCTTCCTTGATTTCTTTTGCATCTTTCAAGTTAGCCTTGGTGTGCACTTTGCATGCAGGCTTTGGCCTGTTACAGACTGCCAAAATAAAGCTGCTTCGGGTCTCTTTGGAGGTATGCTGTTTAAATGATGCATGCATCCTAAGAATTGGAAAGCTGCACCAAAGCTGCACTCCAGTGCTTAGGAATGGAGTGTGGCTTGGGTGCGACCTCCAGACTCTTAGGACCCATGCATCATTTAAACAGCAT
>NW_024825299.1:0-1609 GCF_019175285.1 Sceloporus undulatus
GCAAATTAGCTTACTTGCTAATTAGCTTACTTGCTGTTCACCGCTATGATCTTTGGAATAGCGGTATATAAATAAAACAAATTATTATTATTATTATGTGTCTGTAGTCCACAGCCAACATGACTACTAGCCATTGACAGTTACATTTTGCATGAATTTGTCCATCCCCTTTTAAATCGATCCAAGCTGGCAACCACCAGCATGTCTCCATTTATTACATGCACCTAGAAACCACCCCCCTTGCTTTCCGTTGTCATAGCATGGCAACTGTGATGCTTGCTATGACTCTGTATTGTGATGCGCTTATGGTTCTGACTACAGTTGCATTTCATCAGTTCAGCTCTTGCTGGGAGAAGAGTAGGGGAAGCAGAGCCTGGTTCCCCAATGAGTTTAAGATGGGATAGGGAAGAGTCAAGGATAGGGTTTAGAGACAGCATGGTGTAATGGTTTGAGCATCGCACTGCATCCCTGGAGACCAGGATTCAAAGCTCTGCTTGGCTATGGGGTCCAATGGAGTGATCCTAGGGAGGTCCCAAAACTCAGAGTAAGGCAAAGGACTTAGTTTTATTCCTCGTGTGTTTGGAGAAAAGACCTGGGGTAGGATAACAAAGGTAGATGTAAGTTAAAATCATTTGGATGAGGAAAGTAAAGTATTTTGTCTTCTGTTACCAAGGAAGATATTCAAGTCAGTATCTCTTAGTGCTAAATGAATGAGATGGCATTGGATCATGATTTGTTTGGGTTTTGCTGCCAGTTAGAATCCATAATATCCAAAGCCCACAAAGCAGTGATACCTTTATTGTCGCAATTGAAATGCACAGAATACCTGTTTTGAAGTCTGACTGGCTTCTTCTTCAGGAAAGATGCTAAGAATCAGACAGGAGGAAAATATACTGTATATGATAATATTAGTGGAGATATGGCTGTTCCCTGTTCAGATGGTATTGGAAGGAAATTCATGAGGGAAGGTATCCCTCTTCTTCAGGACATACAAACATTAAGTTTCATTAGCAAGACAAAATGATAATCCATTTTTCCTTACCTGATGCAATATATCCAGGTATCCTCTTCTTTTTTTCTCCCCTCCTAACACTTTCAAATTCACTTTAGGGTTGCCATAAGTCGAAAATGGCTTGAAGGCACCTCTTTGTTTCAGTATTTTCTCCAAACACATGAGGAATAAAATTAACGTTATAATGGCACGGCTTCTAAAAATGCCTTTGTCAGAAACCTAGAAATGCCAGACCTGAGATTGTATTATTACGCGTGTTGCTTAAACTGGATAGAAAATTGGATAGATCTACATGATTAACAGATGTTAGATCTGGAAGGTTTTAATCTGAGATATGGCTGGCATGCCCACCTCTGGTTTGGAAAGGTGGAATTCAATGCGAATTCAAAGACCATATAGTAAGGAGAGCCCTATGGAAGGTATGGAATATATGTCAAGGGAAAAGATATAGACAAATGCCAGATTGGATATCACTCCAAGAGGCACTGATGAAAAAGGGGGAAAAGAAGGAAAAGAATGGCTAAGATATAGAGATATACTAAAGATAGAAAAGGGAAAGGCAAGGATCAGAACAAAGGAGGAATTAATAGCAGAAAG
>NW_024825300.1:0-1609 GCF_019175285.1 Sceloporus undulatus
GTAGTTATTGATTCATAAAGTTACAAAATATACACTGTGATGTAGTCATCCAGTGGGTTTCCACAGCCAAAGACAAAACAGACCTACTGCAGCTGTGCCCTCCTCCAGCTCAGTCTGACAGCCATATGGGTGCTCCAGAAAAAGAGAAAGGAGGATAGAGTGAGTTCCAAGTCCTTGGGAAAGGTGAAGGCTTCAGCATTTTGCACAAACCTGGTCTCTTCCCAGCAGGTGGAGTGACAGGCCTTCTTGAAATATGATCTGCAAGATGTGTAAGGCTGAGTTGGTGGGCTTTATAAGTCAGGGGTCTTTCCCCACTTGCTCTGCTGGAAACACATTTGGTTTCTCTCTCAGTCTGCATCTACTGTGAGATACAATGCTATGATTTACAATCCTGGACTGTTCCTCAGTTCCTATATCTTTCTACACCTACATGGACTCCTTGGATGTACAGCTTCTGATCCCAGACTGTTTGTTATCATAAACTGCTTGTTCCTTGAGCTATCACACTAATGGCACTTGGCATCATGTTGAAGTGTGAGAGCAGGACACACTGCCAGTCTCTACTAGTAAATGGATGTGTTGGCAAGAGTACAGCACAAAAAGGATGGATTTGGGGAGGGAGTTTGGTCATCATGTGTAATTCTAACCACCACCCCAAAAGGGACTTATGCAGACATAAGCTGGATTTATGCCTTTATGAGACACTAATAAGATGCTGGCCAACATATCTTTTTGTGCTTGCTGCATGTGCATATGCACATTTAGAGAAAAGACATTCATTGCTCCTGCATTTTGTGCAAAAAGTAGGAAACTCAAATGGGGAAAAAAGAATGTTTGTCTTGCTCTTGTGCTGGAGGCAAGAACTCTTTGCAAGGTCTAGTCAATTCTCAGTAGGCTGCCTTATAGAAAAATGAAACATTAGCAAAAAATTCTTCACATACCTTGCCATATCCAAGACATGAGATACTTCATCATTTCTGCATAGTGTAAATCTACACTCACATTCTTAAATGGGGATTGTGCTACTCTACCCTTTGGCTGAATACTGACATTGTTCAACCAGTTGCATATCTGTGTATATCCTTGCTGTTTAATCTCAGTGAATCAAAGGATACACTAAAGACATGAGTTGCTACTCACAATCCAAGAATGTGCAACCACATATACAACACAGCTATATTAGTCTGGAATATCAGTATGCAAAAGGATTTTGTAGCATATTTGAGACTAACTGTGCAAAAGACACTGTAGCATAAGCTTTCATAGACTTGGGGACTGTACAGATGGGCAGCTGGATGCCAGCCCTTTTCTCCCCAGATTGGTGTCTCAGCAGCCACACGTAGCAGCACCAGTCCATTCCCTCTAGGAACAAATAGAAGCTGCTCTAAGCAGCTTCCTGGAAGGGGGTGTCATAAGCAGCACAGTCCGGCACAGTGCAGCATCATGACACACCTTTCATCCAGCGCCATTTGGGTATCATGGCGCACGCTGTGTGTCCACAGGCATGCACCATAATGTTGGCTGGGCTGCACAGTAAGGGCTTGGAATGTGGGGACGCTCAGCCCTCACCGCATGTACAGGCCAGCTCTTTTTGCTGGTCTGTCGAGCC
>NW_024825301.1:0-1609 GCF_019175285.1 Sceloporus undulatus
CGCAGCTTCGGGAATTGTGTTGCATTTGTATTTGTGTGTACTTGTATGTATTTTATTTTTATTTTTGGTCTATGACCATAAATAAATGAAATGAAATTATTTTATTGGTATTTTGTTTTGTACTTGTTGCTAATCACCTTGGCCACCATATGCAGACAGATGACAACAATAATATAATCATCATTGTCATCACTGTCATTTCTGGAATTACTCTTTCAAGTAAATAGAGGAATTTATCAATGGGGGATAGCTGAGACCTATGGTATTTTATTTTTATTTATTTATTAGAGTATTCATACCCCACCCTTCAGCCCTAAAGGCTATCAGAGCAGCTTACAATTATTATTTTTTAATTAGATGGTCCCCTGCCCTCAAGCTTACCTGTCTGGAAGGATGTCTGTCCCTCCTAGTCCTGCTTTTGTTCGTTTCTCATGCCCAATGCCCACATGTCACCTCTAGACATGGTAAGTTGGGAATAGAGAGTTGACCTCTGTGAGAACCTTGCAGTACAAGTCCATAGGAATAAAGCAATTACCTTAGTCGGCATTTTGTCTGAAGTACCACTTCCCTAACCTGATTATTTTTATCTAATAAACAATTGTTAACAGTTCATAACAAATCATGCAGGCGTACTCATTCATCCTTTGAGCCTATGCAATGGATTTTTCTGGTGGAGTGTATCGTGCACAGAACTGGCCTCACCCTTTAAACCAGAGGTTTGACTGCTGAGGCCTTGACAAGCATGGAAAGTGGCAGCAAGGTCCTCGGGTCGTAGGTTTCATTAGAGTTTCCTTCTCTTAGATGGTTGACCTTACAGGATTAGATGAGCACCATCTGCTGGGGTTTGGGATTAGAGTTTTCCTTCTCCTAGGATGGTTGCCATAAGGCTAGAGAGCCCATCCTGCCTTTTGGTGCTCTTGGTCAGACCCTTCGGTTGTGACCTGTCTGGCATGGGAGGCCCTACCGGTGGCTATTATACCACTGCCAGCATAGCTCACAATTTCATTAGGGTACGCAAGCCTCTCCCACAGACAGTCAGAGCATAGCTGGAGGGGAATAGGAGGCCAAAAGATGACAGTTAAGGAGGGAGGAGCCTCTTCCTTCAGGCTATCCCTGGTGGAGCTGGGTCTGCCTGATCACTCCCTCTCAGGCTGCATATAACGATCATATAACATATGAATCCACTTCACCATTCGCTACTTCCATCCATTCAGTCTCCTGGTGCTTTCTCTGTATCTTGAGTTTATGGCTATCTTGTTATTTTCATATATATAGGAAATGCTCGTCTCATTAAATAATTTTTTCTGTTTTCAAGTATCTTTCATCTTACAATATTTATAAAGTTTAATCACCACATTTTATGAGTTTTACTGTTAATACACAAGTTCATAACATAATAATATTAGTCCATTTCTGACAAATAGAGCATTACCTTGTTCCAGTCTTTCATTACTTTAGAATATTCCTGGTTTTGCATCTTGTCAGCTTGTCCATTTCTGATAGATCTAAAAGTTTTTCTAACCATTCTTCCACATTAGATTGTTTTTTTTTTCTTATTTCCTTTCTTTTGCATATATCATTCTAGCAGCAGTTATTAAATAAAATAATA
>NW_024825302.1:0-1608 GCF_019175285.1 Sceloporus undulatus
GGAAGTAGACTTAAGTCCGCGAAAGCTCATGCTGCCAACTTCTTTCTTTCAGTTAGTCTCAAAGGTGCTACCAGATCCCTCTACATACTGATTCTACAGACTAACACGGCTATATCTTTGAACCCATACATGATAACAGGGAATACAAAGCCTTGTACGGTTCTAATTTTTTGTGCTCAGTTGTTTATCTTTGCATTTTAGAATCTTTTCCAGTTCTTTCGCAGGCGCTCTTCCCATTCTTCATCTTCTGCTGATTTCTTGACTGCTGTCTCCTTTCTGATCAATGTTTGAGCCAAGGTATGGGAAATCTTCAGCTACTGTATTTCAATTTCTTCATGGTCTTGGTTGAATTTATGTAGGTTCTCTGTGGCCATTATTTTTGTTTTCTTTATCCTCAACAGCAAGCCTGCCTTTGCACTTCCTTCCCACAACTACAACAGACACTACTAAAATACACACACACACACATATATATATATATATATATATATATATATATAAAACAAGCAAACACCCCATAGGAAAATGCCATCCCACGATTATGGTATTAAAATTCCAGCCCATGGTTATTATAATTGTTTTAATATATAATAAATACATAATAATATACACAATATATAATATAATATAATATATTAATATATAATTGACAGTTATTTTAACTGTTTTAATATATAATATATAAATATATAATTGAATATATTATTATAAAACAATTAAAATATATAATATTTATCTATTATATTATATGTACTTATATATATATATATACGTCTGTGTAATATTATATATAATATATTTTATATTATATTATATGTTACAGATAGATAGATAGATAGCTAGATAACATACTTAATATATAATAAAATAACTAGGTTATTTTCATTGTTTTTTATTATTTTTAAGGTGTTTTTAATCTTGTGAGCCGCCTTGGGTCCCTTTTTGGGAAGAAAGGAGGCATAAAAATGAATCAAAATAAGAATACATAATGTAGAGCACCATTTCTAATCCACAAAAGGGCCAACCCAGCCCATCTTTTGTTTGCAAACCAACCAACAACCAGACTTTAATAACAACAACAATAACAACAACAGTAATAATAATAGCAACCCAGGCAGCCCTCTTTTGTCTGCAAAATGCAAAAACATACTGACCACATGCTCCCATTTGTTTCCCAGCTCTGGCTGCTGCTCCAGTGCCCTTTGCAGCTGGCCCAGGCTCAAAGGCTGGTGGCTCCAGAGAGAGCCACTGTTGGGGGGCACTGCCCTTGCAGCCCATAGAGCCAAAGGGGATGCCCCCAGGCTCCTTTGACACCTCCAGCTCAGAGGCAGCAGGAGGCTGGGAGGAAGTGGCCTCTTGCACAGCTCCCCTCTTCCGCTGCTGCTGGCAAAAGAAAGGAGAGCAGCAGCAGGAGGAAGCCCTCTTTCCCTCTCTCTTTCTTTCTCTATGGTGCTTAACCATTTCACCTCTAGAGAGGAGGCACTGGAACACATGGCAGGACTTGCCCATAGGGAGACATTGCAGAATATTTGCCCCTAGGGAGACATAGGGGAATATTTGACCCTAGGGAGACATTGGGGAATATCTGCCTATAGGGATACACTGGTC
>NW_024825303.1:0-1608 GCF_019175285.1 Sceloporus undulatus
GGTCTCCTCATCACCAGTTGAGCCCAACCATAGAGTTGGAAGAGACCACAAGGGCCATCCAGTCCAATCCCCTGCCATGCAGGAAATCTCAATCAAAGCAACCCCATTGACAGATGGCCAACTAGCCTCTGCTTAAAGGCCTCCAAGGAAGGAGACTCCACTACACACCAAGTCTTTTCCTGGAGCTTGCATTTATTGCTCCACTATGTCCTGTTCTCTGGAGCAGCAGAAAACAAGCTTGCTCCCTCCTCAATATGACATCCCTTCAAATATTTAAAGAGGGCTATCATATCACTTCTTAATCTTTTCTTCTCTAGGCTAAACATCCCCAGCTCCCTAAGTCATTCTTCATAAGGCATGGTTTCCAGATCCTTCACTATTTTAGTCGCCCTCCTTTGGACACATTCCAGTTTCTCAACCTCCTTTTTGAATTCTGGTGCCCAGAACTGGACACAATATTCCAGGTGAGGCCTGACCAAAGCAGAATAGAGTGGCACTATTACTTCTCTTGACCTAGACACTATACCTCTATTGATGCAGCCTAAAATTGCATCGGCCTAAAATTGCATCTTGGTGCGTATCCTTGTTAGCTCCACTTCCATCTCTCTGCAGCTAATTTCTCTTCCCCTAAATGGGCTAAAGGCTCCACATTACCTGGCGTTCAATGGTGATGCTCCGGGCTCTATGATTCTATGCATCTTCCATGGCTCTCTATTACTGGGACCCACACCCAATGTTATCTAGTGGTCTCAGCTCTAGGAGTAGCCTCCAGACCAGCTTCCTGGACCAAGTCCCATCCTGTCTACTCTGTGCAGAGTCATGTACTTTTAGAGTTCTGGCAACCGGTGATGCCCCTGTCTTTATCTAACTCAGTAGAATCATAGAATCGTAGAGTTGGAAGAGACCCCAAGGGCCATCCAGTCCAACCCCATTCTGCCATGCAGGAAATCACAATCAAAGCACCCCCATTGACAGATGGCCATCCAGCCTCTGTTGGAAGACCTCTAAGGATGGAGACTCCCTTTTAGGGGGAAACTGAAGCAAAATAAGTACAGATTGGGCCTTGGAACTTGCAAGGGATCCGTTCCGGACCCACCCATCCCTGGCGAGTTCCATATATCGTGCATATTCAAGCTCCATATGCTTGAATGGGGCACATGCATGTGGGATGCACGTGACAGGTACATGCCCATTACCGTTAATGGCGGCCGCCCCTCCACGGATTTCCAAGTCCGAGATCTCAAGTCCGCAGACTTGGAGGGGAGACAGTATTGAGCAGTTCTGTCTTGTCATTGTGCTCCGTCGGTATTTTTACCATCCTTACTCAGCGGCCTATCATTTCTTTTGTCTTTCTCTTGTGCTTTGTCTTGTGCTTTGCACAAATTTGCAAAAAACACTTTGTGTTGCTCCTTGTTTTCCCATCCATTTATCCAATTTTCCTTAATTTCATTTTTATTTTTACTGTATAGAATGTAACTCAGTTTCATCCAGTGTCCTCAGTTTCCAAAAACAGTCGCACATCTACAACAACCAAAACCTGTCGGTGCGTCTCTAATGGTGGGCACTCTCCCCAAAGCTGTTGCACCTCTGAGTATTCCTCGCCAAAGA
>NW_024825304.1:0-1608 GCF_019175285.1 Sceloporus undulatus
TACAAGAGTTGCCATTCCTGCCCCTATCTTGATGGATTTCAAATGGGTTTAGGATTTTTTGTCTGTTTAAATTTTGCAGACACTGAAAAAATCTTATCTCTATGGTTGTAAATTAATATTTCCAACCAAGGGCTGGAAACCTTTGCTTTATTTCATTCTTTCATGGAAGAACAACGAATTTTCAAGGTTCTTCCTGGCTGGCGCATTTGGGACATTTTGACTGAACTGTCACACTTTTGGAGCTTTTGTTGGAGGGGAAATTGGTTTGTGCAAAAAATATGGGATTTTCCATAGAAAGCACTGTACTTTTGCACAAACGCACATTTTCTGTGTAAAGCTAGGGTATTTTGTGTGGGCGGGTGAAATCTCAGTATTTGTTTGCTCCCCCCCCAAAAAAAAAGTCCCCTCCCCCTTAAACTAGTAGTCTTGAGACATCCTTTTACATGAAGGATGCCAACATTTGTGAGCAATTTTTTTTGGTCATCCTTATCGCAGATCACCTTTCCTGCTATTGTATCGTGTCCGACAAACAAAAGCAGGAAGGAGGAATGATGGTCCAAAGAAAAAAAGTAAAAAAGGTGGAAAGGAAAAGGAAAAAGAAGAGTGTGTGTGTGTGTGTAAATCATGACCAAAGAAGAAGAACCAGGCTGCCATTGAGCCAGAATGGCATATTCCAAATTAATTTCAGTTTGACCACTGCTTAGAGATCAGCCTTGCTGGGTTAGAGAATCATAGAGTTGGAAAGGTCCCCCCCCCCCCAAAGGTCTTGTAGTCCAAACCCCTGCCATGTAGGGGCACAAAACTACAACCCTCCCCAAAGATACCCACCCAACCACTGCTTAAATTGATGGTAGGATAGATTCATTTGAACATGAGGAGGAACATCTTGATGGCAAGAGTGGGTTTGGGCAATGGAACAAATGACCCAAAGAGAGGCGATGGGGTCTCTTTCTCTGGACATCTTCCAAAAGGAGAACCTTCATTGAGCAGGGGCTGGACCTGGTGACCTCTGGGGATCCCTTCCAACTCTGATTCTATGGCTCTATGATTTTATGACTCCTGAAAGAGGCCACCCAATCTCTGCTTAAAGACCTCCAAAGATGGAGAGTCTATCCTTTCCCAAGGCAGTCCATTCCACTGTTGAATGGCTCCTACAGTCAAGAAGTTAGATTGAATTTTTTTTCTTGTAATTTGAATCCATTACCTTTTGTCCTGTCCTCTGGAGCAGCAGAAAACAAGCTTCCTCCCTCTTCTCCATTATTCTATCATGTCACCTCTCCATCTTCTCTTCTCTGAGTGAAACATGCCCAGCTCCCTTGGTTGTTCCTCCTAAGGCAAGGGTCTCATATATAAAACAACGACTGCATAATAGGCAACAGGAAGGGTTTTGTTGGTTGGTGTTGCAGAGAATCTCTCCCAGTTTGAGAGAGCCTTGGAAAACCTTTGAAAGTCCAGCATTGGAGAAATTTGGATCCCTGCCCTTAGGGAAGGAAGCCATTGCTCTTTACAAACCTTCTCTAACCTCAACAGCAAGCTACAGGACCTGAGGTGGAAGAGGCTGACCGCCACCAATTTTTCAATCCAGAGGTTGGACTTGTTGGGGTTGGC
>NW_024825305.1:0-1608 GCF_019175285.1 Sceloporus undulatus
CGTTTTAAGAGCCTTCTTAAAGGCTGTAAGAGTAGAAATGTCACGGATCTCCTTCGGCAGGTCATTCCATAGCTTCGGAGCTGCGATGGAAAAGGCCCTCTGGGTGACTGAAGTTAGCCTAGATTTTATTGGCTGAAGTAGATTCTTCCCCGAGGACCTTAGAGTGCGGGACGGACAGTATGGAAGTAGGCGATCTCTTAAGTATTCTGGACCCAAGCCATGTAGGGCTTTGAAGGTAATCACAAACACCTTATACTTTGCCCGGAAACTAATTGGCAGCCAGTGAAGGGATTTCAAAACCGGTGTTATGTGATCGGTACGACGAGTACCTGTCATTAACCTGGCTGCCATATTTTGTACAAGTTGAAGTTTCCGAACTTGGCACAAGGGTAGCCCCATGTAGAGCGCATTACAGAAGTCCAATCGAGAGGTGACCAGCGCATGTACAACTGTTTCAAAGTCTCCCTGCTCCAGGAAGGGGCGCAGCTGGCGTATCAGCCGAAGCTGATAACAAGTGCTCCTGACTGTCGCATCTATCTGAGCTGTCAGGTGAAGCGACGAGTCAAGGAGCACCCCCAAGCTGCGGACAGAGTCTCTCAGGGGAAGTGTGACCCCATCCAGAACTGGCTGACATCATTCCATACCTGGGCTTGGGTTTCCTATAACAAGTACCTCCGTCTTACCTGGATTCAGCTTGAGTTGGTTTTCCCTCATCCAGTCCATTACCGCCCCAAGACAGGCATTCAGAGGAGAGATGCCATCCATAGACAATGCATCAGTTTGAGACATAGAGAAATATATTTGGGTGTCATCAGCGTACTGAATAACATCCTGCCCCATGTCTCCGGATGATTTTTCCCAGCGGCTTCATGTAAATGTTAAACAGCATAGGAGACAATATTGCGCCCTGGGGTACACCAAATTTTATCTCTCTTTTAGAAGAGCAACTGTCTCCTAGCGCCACCATCTGGAATCTGCATAGATGTATTAGCATTTCTGCAGCATCTTGTGGATAACTTGATTGTTCATGTACTTGTCTGGCAATTCTGTTTGTTTATTAAAGTAGTATGTTGGAATATAGATCCTTGTAATTAACAATCAGATATAGTTGTGCTTATTTTTTGAATATCATGTGTTTATAATTTACCTTTAGATATATTCTCATTGTTTTCAGGAATGTATCACAGTGTGGTTTTTTGTGGATTTTTGGGGGGCTCAGTGGCCATGTTCTAGAAGAGTTTCTTCCTGACGTTTCGCCAGCAGCAGCTGTGGCTGGCATCTTAAGAGAATGCTTGCCTGGAAAAAGTGGGTCTATATGTAGTCTGTGAGCCTGGGAATGCGGGAGTGATTTGCATGTGTATATCACAGTGTGTTTTTTATACAGTCCAGCATGTTACTTTAATATAGTTTGACTTAACATTTTGCTAGTCCCTTATTTTCTAACAGTTTTTGAAGTGGGTTCTGTGGTTTATCACCCCAGTTGACCATGTCTTGTCTTTAGCAAGAGGGATTCTGCTGATAGTATTTTAACCAAATGCTGTTGGGTTTATGGTTGGACACTTTTGGGCTGTTTGGGCTGTTCCGCTGACAGTTGGGTCCCAGGGGCAA
>NW_024825306.1:0-1608 GCF_019175285.1 Sceloporus undulatus
TATAATGGCTAATCCCTTATCTTTTTTGTCTTTGTAGTGTTCAATTATATCAATCATCATTCTTGTATTTTTTCCCAAATATTTTTGGGATAAAAAACCATTTTGTTCTTCATCTATCCAATTTCTCAAAAAAATTTTTTTAATCTGTTAGCTAATATTGCTCTAAAGATTTTGTAGCCTACATTTAACAATGAAATTGGTCTGTAGTTTTTTATTTCTTGTGGGTCTTTGTCCGCTTTCAGAATAAGTGAAATGTTTGCTTCTTTCCAAGTTTTTGGGAGATTATTTATATTAATTTCATTCATTATTTTATGCAATGGATCTATTAATTGTTCTTCTAATTCTCTGTAATATGTTGCTGAAAAACCATCAGGGCCAGGGGCTTTCCCTTTTTTCTGTTCTTTTATAACTATTTTAATTTCCTCTTTGGTTATTGGTGTCTCTAGAAAGTTTATCTGATCCTCATCTAGTTGAGGAAAATTAATTTTGTCAATATAGTTTTTTATTTGTGTTATTTCTAATTGTTCGTCATATAAAATTTTAAAATAATTATAAAATGTTTCTTTTATTTTTCCCTGGTCTGTTATTGTTTCTTCTCCCGACTTGATTTGTGTTATCAGGTTTTTCTCCCTTTCTTTTTTAGTTTTGTAAGATAACCACCTTCCTGATTTCTTTGCATTTTCAAAGTAATATTGCTTTGTAAATCTCAACCTCTTTTCCACTTCCTCTGATAGACACACTGATATCTGATTTGGAAAATTTTAATTTCTTTTGCAGTTTCTATATTGTCTGGATCGTTATTTAGAATTTCCTCTCTCTCTTTAATTTCGTAACTAATTTTATCAATTTTTTGGTTTCTCTTTTTCTTTCTCTGAATAGTCTCTTGTATAAATAGGCCTCTCATAACTGGCTTACTGGCGTCCCAAACCACATCTTCGTCAATTTCTTTATTTAGATTTTCTCTAAAGTAATTTTCTAGGGATTTTTTTTTCCTTTTTCTAATATTTCTTTCCTTTTTAGTAGATTATCATCTAGGCGCCATGAAAAAAATTTTCCCTTTAGTTTTAGTTCCATTGAAATGGGATTATGATCCGAAATAGATTTTACCAATATTTTCATATTAACTATATTTTAGCCCAATTTTTAGAGATAAAAAACATGTCTATCCTTGAAAGTGATTTATGTCTATGGGAAAAGAACGTAAAATCTTCTTTTCAATCATATTTATATCTCCATACATCAATTAGGCCCAAATTATCAATCATGTTCTTAAAAGCAGTTGGTAGTTTTCCTTGATTTTTTAAAATTATTTTACCCGATTTTCTATCCAAGGTTGGGTTCAGCACCCATTCCAATCTCCCATCATAATAATATTGTTATAATTTGAGTCCAGAACGTCATTCATTAGATTTTGGTAAAAGTTGTCTTTTTTGTTCAATGGTCCATACACACCTAATATCAATATTTTTCGATTTTCGACCTTTACCTCTACTCCAATGTAGTTCCCTTCATTATCCTTTAGAATCTCTCTAGATGGTATATTTGATTTAACATATATTACCACACCCTTCTTTTTGTTTTCATTTGCCGAAATAAATTCTTTTCCTA
>NW_024825307.1:0-1608 GCF_019175285.1 Sceloporus undulatus
TAGGAAAAGCGGTCTATAAATAAACAATTTATTATTATTATTTATTAAAATCATTCTTCAAAATCATTTCCTGTGCAAAACAGATGTTACCGCACAGGAGAATGCTGCCAGTGCCACCGGGAGACCCCAAGCATAGCTGAGGAATGGCTTGGGGACTTCCAGCAGCATTGGCAGCATTCTCCCGCATGGTAATACCTGTTCTCACCCATTCCATGCCAATCTCATCCCGTGCCCAGAATGGTCTGGAAATGGCATATGATAAACTTATTAGTCTTAGAGGAAGGCAATGGCAACCCACCTCTAAAAATCCCGCTTGCCAAGAACAGCCTATGGTAGACTCACTATAAATTGGATTAAAGAAAGCCTACATGGTGTAGTGGTTTGAGCATTATACTATGACTCCAGAGACCAGGGTTTGACTTAGCCATGGAAGCCCATTGGGTGACCCACACACTGTCAGCTCACACACTCTCGGCCCCAGAAAACCCAACCATTTCTTCATATAGTCACATAAGAGTAGTTGAGAACTGACAAGATCTGATAGAAAAATTGTTTAATTTCCACTTTGGGTATACTGGCTTTGAGAAGAAGACTATCAAGGCATCTAAGATAATATGAAACTAACATTTAACTGACTGAGAGTCTCTCCAGACAAGAATAAAATTATCTGAAAGTCCCAGGTTTTGTTCCTGTACAAACTGATTTTATTTTCCACATGATGTTTACCCCATCCTGAAGTATTTCCAAGGAACTCCCAGCATTACCAAGGACTTTTCATTCCCCCTCCCCAGGTCAATTTAAATTAACTCAGTATTTCTCATAATGTAATGTACATCTTCATGGCTGTCTGATTGTGTTCTACCAGAGCTAGCTAATATGGCTGCTGCCCAGAAGAATAAAAATTATTTCCAGAATCCAGATTCAACAGAGATCAAGCAAGGGAAAGAAGAATGCTAGCAGTAAAAGAAAATGATCTTTTTAAAAATATATAGAGAATTTTATTAATGTTTTCTACATACACTAAAAAATAAACAAAACACAAATGCATAAGAAAGATAGAAACAAAATATTAAAAAGCAGAAACTCTAAAGAAGAAATACAGAAAAATGTATACATGATTTCTGCAGGTTCTTTAGTGTTATACATACATACAATTCTAACTATCTCTGTATAAACTATGTCTTAGGGGCTCTCCAGCCCACCCCAATGGGGCGAGCTGGAGGCGCCCAGTTTTCCTCCGGAGGGACGCCACAGCAGCCAAACCGTGCAGCGTCCCTCCAGACCAAAAAGAACCTGGAAAAACTGGGTTCTTCTTGGCACATGCAGACTACGTCATCGGTGTGCCATTGCCACACTGTGATGCATCCATGATGGAAGTGTGGCACCCATAGCTGTGGATGCTGCCCCACACTTGCATCATGCACCCACATCCTGTATGGACGGCACCGCATAAAGATGGCATCGCCCATACGTACTAGACTTCCAGAGCTTGTGGATGCTGTGTGCTCTGGAATCTTAGAATTGGCCTGAGGCCTCCGCAAGCCAGCAGTCTGTACTGGGCCTTACACTTCTAATAATCAACCCACATTAATTTTCAAAACCTGCAAT
>NW_024825308.1:0-1608 GCF_019175285.1 Sceloporus undulatus
GGGAACACATTCAAATCTGTACCCTCCTGGAACACATTTGGAACACATTTAATCGTTCTGAGAACCCGATTGGAACACATACGTGCGGTATACTCAAATGCGTTCCGTTCTCATCACGTGATGAGAACGTTCTCAGAACGCAGTGCGATAATCTCCCTTGACTACCAGAACGGAGGGCCCTAGTGGGAAGGTGAGGGGAAATAAGGTCTGATAAGTAGGGAGGGGCCAGCCCATGGAGGGCATACTATTTATATATGTAATCTAATTATAGCATACGCTTATATAATCCTTTCTACACTAGTCATGTGTTTCTAACTCTTATTAAATCTTATGTTTGATTCAAATCCATTTCTCTCACTTTATATAGGCTTTCTGCTTTAGCTTAAGACACTAATAATAATTCAAGTGCCACACTGTTTTATCCTGCCAAATGTTTGCTCACTATGTTTCCTTTCTCTCCCCCTACCCCCCGGCCACATTTAAAACTTTTTCAACATAGTTCATTGGGAGAGGATGCCTCTATGGTTTGTCCAAGAGCTAGCCACCCAGTTCTCAGTGCAGACCTGCTTAGGAAATGAAAAATACAGCTTGGTAACTGATGTAAAGACTAGCCAATCAGCACCAAGCAAATCTGGGTTATGTAGTTAAGAGTGTATTTTTTTTTAAAAAAAATTGTTCCCAGAAATCATTAATTAAATTTATTATTTACACAGTACATAGTACAAATTATATGTTCTATTATCCATAATATACTCCCCCCCCTTTTTTTTGCTCCCTTTCCCTCTCCCACAAACAGACACACAGAGGGCATACATTCCATGCAAATTAACTGTCATTATTGGAGATATGGAAAATTTCATTAATTTTTTTTTTACTTCTTCATGCCCCATTTTTTCTTCTACTTTCTTAGAAGTTTATTGCTCAACTTTTTTTCCTCGTTATCGGAACTAGAAGGGGATGCTTAGGGCCGTGCGCAACCAGGGCATGAGCGATGCGGTTGCGGAGGCGGCAAGAAGGCCAGGCATTGTTTCACACCCATTCAGTTGCAATGGCGTCCTCCCCCTCACAGGCCTCAGTGTTTTCGCGCAGGGGTGGCCCAGCCATGCCCTCCTCAGAGGTGGAAGGAGAAGCGGAGCTTGGCTGTAGCAGCGACTGTCAGGCTGCGCTAGTGCCCGGGCGAATGAGATGCTGACGCCGACACTCCGATGCCGAGGCAGTGAAGCGGTTCTGGTGGAGGGAGGGCAGCCCAGAGGCAGAGGAAGGGGGAGGGCTCTTCGCAGCGGTGGTCAGCGGCTGATGCAACATGGAGCCATTGATGGAGGACTGGCTGGAAGGCTCCCTCAAAGACCGCGAGACTGGATTTCTCCAGCTTCTCCAGTTTCTTGTCCACTCTTCCGGCTGCACAGGAGAGGTGACCGCACAGATGCTAAGGGACCACCAGAGCACAGGGATCATCCAGCAGCTGGCAGAGTCCTTGGATGAGGAGTCAACAGAGTACCCACTCTCACTTAATACAAACGCGGGGCACCACTTCCACTTGGGCTCCCGTCAGCCACCATCTTCAGGGAGAGAGAGGCAGGCTAGCTCCAACAGCCTGCCTGGAAGAAG
>NW_024825309.1:0-1608 GCF_019175285.1 Sceloporus undulatus
AGGCCTCGCTGTCCTCCTCTTCCTCCCTGCCTCCCCGAGGCGGAGGAGGAGGGCAGCGAGGCCCTGCAGGCTGCAGCGACTTGGCTGCAACCGGGGGGGTCCCGGTTTTTGGGCTGCACCCGTGCCGGGAGGGCCCGGGGGGGGCCCAAAACGGGAAATACACGGGTGCAGCCGGGTTATGGCAAGCCTACTCCAAAGAGACCCGAAGCAGCTTTATTTTAGCAGTCTGTAACAGGCCTCAGTGAGTTTCCACGGCTGAGTGAGGATTTAAGCCCTGATCTTGAGAGTCAAGGTTGTTGAACCACAATGAGCCCATACAGACAGGCCAAAAATAAAGCTGCTTCGGGTCACTTTGGAGGTATGCTGTTTAAATGATTCATGCGTCCTAAAAGGCCAGAAGCCACCCCAAAGCCACACTCCAGTCCTAAGGACTGGAGCACAGTTTCTGGTCTCTTAAGATATGTGTGTCATTTAAACAGCATACCTCCAAAGTGACCTGAAGCAGCTTTATTTTGGCCTGTCTGTATGGGCCCTATATCAAACTATCTCTCAAAAATAATCCATACTGCTGCCAATTCACATGTATATCATGATTTCCTCATCATTAATGATTTATTCCTGAATATGCTAAACTGGCTTCAGTGAAAAGCATGGGCTGATATAAAAGTTCTGCCTGTGATTGCTCATTCACATTTCAGTCACCATTTGAGGCTTCACTCATTATGAGCAATGTGTACATATGAAGCAACCTTTATGCTCTAGTAGGCCAAACTAATACAGAATCTGGTGCTGGCTTTAATAAGATGGTTAGTACAGGTTTTGTAGGATCCGTGTAGAATGGTCTCAAAGGCAAAGCTCAGCTCTTTCACACTTCTGTGGATTCAGGGATGATGGTGGTCATCGTCGTCACCATCACCATTTCATTACAATCTCTTTAGGTCATCTCCGTACTTTCTGTAATATGTAGGAGCCCTAGTTGTGCAGTGGTTACAGTACTGCAGCCACTCACTCATAATCCACAAGGTTGTGAGTTCAATCTCAGCCTTGCATCCTTCCATGATTGCTAAAATGAGTACCCAGTTTGTTGGGGGCAATTAGCTTAGAGACTGCTTATTGTGGTTTAAAGTGGTATATAAATGAAGCTGCTATTGCAATTGCTAAACTGAAAAATTGGATGTTTCAATTATAGTTGGGGTGGGGTGAGGAGCATGGTACATGGATTGCCTGTAGTTCCCAACCCCTTTCTGTGGCCCTACAAATCCCTCACCAGCTTGCCAAGACCCCAAGGAGCTGTGCTGTCACCACATTTTAATGGCTCCTTAGAAGCAATCTCCCACCAAAGAGAAACCATAATTGAAAGGCAAAGGCTGGCAGTGGAAGATCTATCATCAGCAGCAAAGATTTCTCAAATGCAAGGCAAATATTCCAGAAGTTGAAAAAAATCCAAAATCCAAAACACTCCTGATTCCAAGCATTTTGGATAAGGGAGACTCAGCCTATAGATAGTTAGATAGATGGATGGATGGATGGATAGATAACAAAAGTACAGCCCTTGAGCTCATGACTAATCTGGAAAATGGGGCTCTTGACTGCTTGTCGTTGCCCACC
>NW_024825310.1:0-1608 GCF_019175285.1 Sceloporus undulatus
CTGGAGAGAATCTACATTTAAATTAACCCTTTCATTTGTCCATCAGGTTTAAAATGGGGGGGGGGGGTCTTCAACGTTTGCATGGTGTCCTCAAGTTTTGGGAGTGAATTATGGCTGTACCTTTCTGAATTGATAGATATTTGTAGGACACTCTAAATGCTTAAAATTGTACTTTATCAGCAACAAACCCTTGAAGAATCTACATTTAAATTAATCCTTTCATTTTTCCATAGGGGTTAAAATTAAGGGGAAAAGCCCTTTCAACATTTGCATGGTGCCTTCAAGCTCCTAGGAGTGAAATTTGGCTGTACATTTTTGCACTGATAGGTATTCCTAGAACTGGTGGTTCTAATAGGTGCATAGCTTCAGCCGTTCATATCTAACAGCCATGAGGAGGGTTTCATGAAGCTTCACTTGATATACTGGAAAGAAAACAATTTATTCTGCAATGTTTATAGTGCCCAGAAAGAAAAGAGTGAGGTTCCAAATGGCTTCCAGAATTTTTAGAAGCAAAACCTTTGCTTCACCTTGTAGTGAGTGATGGGATGCTGAGCTTAGATATTCCCAGTTTGGATAGTCTTTGGGATAAAGGAATACTCATGTTTCTGGAAGCAAGGTTTCAACCCTGTAATGAAGCCAACCAATCTGGTGGCTCTAATAGGTGCATAGCTTCAGCCGTTCATATTTACCAGCCATGAGGAGGGTTTCAGGAAGCTTAATTTGATTGGAGACATCTCCCAGTCAAAGCTAGACTGATGGTTATTGTACACTCATGACACCCAAAGATACTTCTCCATGCCTCGGTCAACAATTTCAATGACAGATGTGTTCGCAGTCTGGGGGTGCTCCTAGATCCATCGCTTCACATGAGAAATCAGGTGATTGCAACGATCAGGAGCGCCTGTTATCAGCTTCGGCTGATATGCCAGCTGCGCCCTTTCCTGGAAGAAAAGGACCTGGAAACTGTTGTACATTCACTGGTAACTTCACGACTTGATTTCTGTAATGCGCTCTACATGGGGCTACCCTTGTGCCTAGTCCAGAAACTTCAACTAGTGCAAAATATGGCAGGCAGGCTGGTCTCCAGAAAAACTAAGAGTGACCGAATAACACCCATCTTAAAATCTCTTCACTGGCTGCCTATTAGTTTCTGGGCACAGTACAAGGTGTTGGTTATAACCTTTAAAGTCCTACATGGTTTGGGTCCAACCTATTTGAGGCATCGCCTACTCCCACATAATCCATCCCGCACCCTCAGGTCCTCTGGGAGGAATCTATTGCAGCCTTTAAAAACCAGACTAACTACTACCTCCCAGAGGGCCTTCTCTGCAATTGCTCCCAAACTATGGAACGGTCTGCCAGACGAGATCCTTCAAATTGCCAGTTTAGACAGCTTTTAAAAATCTGTCAAGACGGATCTCTTCCGGCAGGTCTTTCCTGAATAAAAGTGCCCAGCCACAGACGGATCTCTTCTGGCAGGCCTTTCCTGAATAAAAGTGCCCGGCCACAGAATGACTGCCCCTCACATCATGTATCAGCCCTTGCTGTATTTTTTATTATGTTTTTTAATAGATGTTTTAATTGTAACTTGTTTGATCCTGTTTTTTT
>NW_024825311.1:0-704 GCF_019175285.1 Sceloporus undulatus
TTTTGACAATAGATCCATTCAGAAACAATGCACACAAATGTACATACCTCAATTTCTGTGTGGCTTTAGCAAGCAGAGGAAGGAGGTACATACCTCATGCTCCTGCTATGACTGACACACACAAACACACAAATCTTGTAATTGTACATTTGTAAACTGCTTTGATCTTTTTGGAAAGGCGGTATATACATAAATTTATTATTATTATATCATATTATAAACACAGCAGTTAAGCTCAGAGATTTGTCTCATTTGGAAAAATGAAATGATTATTTGCACCAGTGTCTAAATGTGGAAGGGGCGTGATGAGGGAAGCTCATGGATCAGATATGTAAAGTAATATAGGTCTTATCCAGCCTAGGGGCTGGAGTTTCTCCATCTGGGAGATAAATCATAGAATCATAGGGTTGGAGGAGACCTCAAGTCCAACCCCATTCTGCCATGCAGGAACTCTCAATCAAAGCATCCCTGACAGATGGCCATCCAGCCTCTGCTTAAAAACCTCAAAGGAAGGAGACTCCACTACACTCCAAGGAAGGAGTGTGTTCCACTGTCAAACAGACCTTACTGTCAGGAAATTCCTGCTAATGTTGAGCTGGAATTCCCTTCATCTACCAGGATCATCTACGGAGATTAGATTTGTCTGGCATGACTTGATTCTCTGAAACCCATGTTGACTTTTTGTGATGGTGGCATTGCCTTCT
>NW_024825311.1:804-1608 GCF_019175285.1 Sceloporus undulatus
CAAGGAAGGAGTGTGTTCCACTGTCAAACAGACCTTACTGTCAGGAAGTTCCTGCTAATGTTGAGCTGGAATTCCCTTCATCTACCAGGATCATCTACGGAGATTAGATTTGTCTGGCATGACTTGTTTCTCTGAAACCCATGTTGACTTTTTGTGATGGTGGCATTACCTTCTAGATGTTCACAGACTCTCTTTTTAATGATCTGGTATAGAAGCTTTCCATAAAGAAGGTGGTCTTCCTCCTCCTGCTGCTCCTCCTCTTTCTCTGCATGAAAAGAAATCAAATTCTCATCAGTGATCATGACATAGCATGGAAAAATTAACATTCCTGAATTTAAAGTCTTTTAAAAAATAATTTTTATTGAAACTAAAGTCCATACAATGTATTTTATACAATACATAATTCTGTATATATATTTTCTACATTCTATTGCAATTTATCTGAATATAAAGTCTGAGGAGGCCTGAATCCTGTTGGTTAACCCTAGAATAGACCCACTGAACCCATAATTGACTGGTGAGTCAATCTATAGGTAAATCCAAGAGACTGAGTGATTCTACTCTGATCAGGACTAAGTATAGGATAGGATACAGGCTAAGATTTAGTCCTGCATGTGGCTAGAACAGGACATTCCCAAGCCAAGATGGTCAGGCAACATTGTGGAAAAAAGGCACTCTCCACATGGGCAGAGACACTCTCAGAATTGTGACTTATCTTCATGCAGAACACTGCCATGGAAATTGGGTGTTCCCTTCCCATCAGCTCAATCCTCTGGTGCCCCCCGATGCTGGGAGGAGGGCTGG
>NW_024825312.1:0-1608 GCF_019175285.1 Sceloporus undulatus
ACCGATCTGAGAGTGTGGGGCGGATTATATGGGGAGAGGCGGTCCTCCAAGTACCCTGGGCCCAAGCCATTTAGGGCTTTATAGGTAATCACCAACACCTTGTATTGCGCCCGGAAGCGAATGGGCAGCCAATGTAGATCTTGCAAAATAGGTGTTATATGGCTGGTCCTGGAACAACCAGTGACCAGCCTTGCTGCCATATTCTGAACTAATTGAAGCTTCCAGGTTTGGTACAAGGGTTGCCCCATGTAGAGCGCATTACAGAAGTCCAACCGAGAGGTTACCAGAGCATGTACCACTGTTTCAAGATCCCCTCGGCCCAGGGAGGGTCGCAGCTGGCGTATCAGCCATCACAACACATGGGGATTCAAAACCTGATCCTCAGGCGCTAAGAATTCAAAGCTCTCTGCCTGGATGGACAAACAAGTTTCACTTTCAGCTACATTCAGATTATTTTCATAATGAACTATCATTCTATTTATTTAAAAAATTGTGAATGTAAGTTATAAGTTATTCTCAAATATAAACTAAGCAAAATTAAAACCCAGCTGTACATTTCTATACCCAGCTGTAGAATTTGATTGTCTATACTTTCTAAGGCAAATTAGAATTCAAGCAATGTTCCTCTTCAACTTGTATGAGTAGCTATATGTAATTTATATCTAGCATTAATGGTAATGAAGATATTAATTGTAAGGCACTACTTAATTTTAATTATAATTGACAATAATAATCCTATTAACTCTAAATTAATATATAAACACGATGAGGCAAGAGTGTGTAAATAGAAAGCCAAATATTAATTCCTGGGAAAAATATGAGTTTGAAACAGAGAACACGGAAACAAATATGTGCCTCATATACTCACTGGAATTGCAACCAGCAGTATCATTTTAATAACAACTGAGAAGCATACCAGCTGATGGAAATAACAGTGCAATAGCTAGACTGCCCTTTCTAGATCCACATTCTTTCTTATCCAGAGCTAGCAAAAGTTATCTTTTTGGACTGCAACTTCCTGAATCTCCTAGCCAGCTTGCTCACATGCTGTTTGGGAGAGTGTGGGAGTTGTAGTAAAACAAGAACAATAACAACACCACATTTTCCCAAGTTTTGTTCTTGATTCTGCTTCTGAAAATGTGGCACTTGCTCCTTTCCTTCCTGCAGAGTGATAAACTCCCCCATGCAGCAAGATTAAAAAAGCAACCTTTGCACTGAATCTATTGTGGGGCATTTATCCCTGACTCCAAAGAGAAATTCTAGTGTACTGTGAGATAGCAAAAGGGTTAGCATTGGGATTAGGGAATGGGAAAGTGTTAGCAGGAGGGCTTAACCTATGCTTCTTGGATTGTCTGAACCCACTGAGAATTCCAGTGCCCTCCTTTAGTACATTGGTAAGACATATAGAAATGTACTTGCTATTGCTTGACGGGGACCAACCTACTAATAAACAGACACATTTTGGCATTTGGCATCATGCAGAAAAAAGTCTGACACTAAATAATGGAGTCTGAAACTGGCCCAGTGCTATGCAATTCTGAAAAATGTAGTTCTGTGAGATATTAAGAAGGTTATCGCATGGGGGCAAAACCGTCCCCCAATGTGTTC
>NW_024825314.1:0-1608 GCF_019175285.1 Sceloporus undulatus
CAATCCAGAAAAGGCCCTTGTGATTTTGCTTTTACGGTTTGTCTGTCTAAGTGTCTGTTTATGTTTTAAAGTTATATGTTGTTAAGATTAGGTTTTAATTACAGTGGTACCCTGGGATACGAAAGCACCGCGTTACGAAATTTCCGGGATACGAAAAAATTCCATAGGAAAAAACTGTTCCGGGTTACTTTTTTTATTCGGCTTACGAAAAAAATTTTTGGTGCTTTTCGGCGCTTTTTCGCACGAAATCGCGGCTTCCAGCGCTAGCGCCTATGGCTTTTTCGGGTTGCGAAAGATTTCGGGTTACGAACGGCGCCGCGGAACGAATTAATTTCGTAACCCGGGGTACCACTGTACTAATATTAAAGATAATGGCTTAGGGTTGTAAATTTGGTTGGGGATTGTGGGTCCTGGTATAGGTTAGGTAAATGGGGGCCTGGGATTTGTTGCAGCTGGCTAGAATAAACACACAGATTTATATATACTCTTCTACTTGCATTCAATTTAAACGTAAGCAAATGCATGGAGGTACATATGAATGCACATGGATGCACCTGCGCATGTATACACCCCCCATGTTCTGGTCAACATCAGTATGTATATATAATCATAACTGTGTATACATTTACTTCCGGTCATAACAGCATAACTGCCCTGCAATTACGGTAATTGAAATGTTTATACTTTGTGATGTTTTTATGATATGTATTTTACACATGATTGGCTCCTGAGGAGACTCTGAGGGCTGCCATTGGCTGGAATCCCCCCCTCCCACCATTCCTGGCCTTGATTGGCTGGAGTCCTTGTCCCTCCCACCATCCCTGGCCCTGATTGGCTGGAATCCCCATCCCTCCCACATTCCTTGGCCCTGATTGGCTGGAATCCAATTTTGTGTTCAGAGAGAGGGAAGGAAAAGAGAGAGAGAGAGAGAGAGAGAGAGAGAAGCAAGGAGAGGAGAGGGACAAGGATATGGACTGGAAACAGTAGCCTTCACTGCTGTGCTGAGGCCTTCAACTGCCAAGTGCTGAGGTGTAGGTGGCCATTTTTTGTACCAGAGGCCATTTTGTGCTGCTTGTGACTGTTGGGAATAATGTTCCGGAACCTTCTCTGAGGCTTCTTTTGAACAGAAGTATCTCTTTCTCTCCTGAGGCTCCAGAGTGAGAAGGAGGCCAGGCTCCTTGGGCCAAAAGGAAGGAAGTGTGTCCCTTTGTGTGTCTTTTGTGTCTCTTTTCTGAGAGGGTTTTCTTATTACAAAGCTCTGCTCCTTCTGGGGATCATGGGTTTTAAAAGGGATCAGAAATGGGAGGATAGTTTTAATAGAAACCTTATCTTTATTCTTAACAAACATTGGGCTTTGGCTTCTAAGAGGAGGCTAGTTCCCCCAAAAAGGCCAAAAGTAGCTCCTTTGTGAGGTTGTAAAAATCTCCCCAGTTTCCTTATTAAGAGACTTTCAGGGAAGAAGGAAGGAGACAGACCAGACCATCTCATATTATGACCAAATAAACATAGAAACAAACAAGAACAACAAAAATAAGGATTAGACAGAAAAGCAGACTGCTTCTTCTTTTAAAGGAAACCCATTATTAGGAAGGTAAAACCAAGACTTGG
>NW_024825315.1:0-1608 GCF_019175285.1 Sceloporus undulatus
TTTTTTTCCCATTAGCGCCTATGGCAATTCGGGTTACGAAAGTTTTTCGGGTTACGAAATTAGCCGCGGAACGAATTAATTTCGTAACCCGAGGGAGCACTGTATATTATTTGATTCCTTTCATAAACTGGCCCAGAAGTGACACAGATGAAGCTAATAGGATAGTGACTCACCAAAGAGCTGTTGTACTTCAGCATCCTCTTTCTTTTGGAGCCCAACTCCCTCCGCTTGGCCTCTGTGTCAGCCATCAGGTGGACAGGGGGTCGTGGTGGCCCTGCACTTGGTCAGTTCCAGAAAGAGAGGCCCCAAAGCCGTGTCCAAGGAGGCTGAGATGGAGTTCCTGAGAAAAGGGACCAGGGTTAGGATTGTCTTGGCATGAAACCCTGCAGCACTCAAAGACACTGAGAACAGCATCCTGCTGGTGACATACGCAGGTGACATATGCCTCCTTTGGGCCAATGCAGAGGTGGGCATCCCCTTCCTCCCTCTGCACCAAACAAAGCCCCCTGGACCTAGCATACACTCACTGCAGCTCCCCTACACAAGAGATACTCCATGCCTTCTTAGAGTGGTGGGGGATTAGGGTATGGGGAATTGGAGAGGGCCCTGGTTATGTCCCCGTAGCTAGATGTGAAATGAGTGCATCATAAATAAATAAATAACCTGCTGAAACCTCCCAAGTGCTTTTCCCCGTCATCAGCCCTTTTCTTAAGAAGGCTGCATCCACACTATAGAAATAAGGCACTTTAACACCGGTTTAACCACTCAGTGCTATGGAATCCTGGGATTTTACATTCTCTGCCAGAGAGTTCTCATGCCACAACAAACTACAAATCCCAGGATTCCACAAAATGGAGCCAGGAGAGTTAAAGCAGTTTCAAACTGGATTATTTCTTCAGTGTAGATACAGCCTGAATCGGTTGTAAAAGGGTAGAAGCACCCAAGTCTTGTTTCATTCTTGGTAATCTGAGTTATTCTGGTTTGTCTCCTTCCTTCTTCCCTGAAAATCTATTAATAAGGAAACTGGGGAGACTTTTAAAACCTCACAAAGGAGCCAATTTTGGCCTTGTTTGGGGGACAAGCCTCCTCTTAGAAGCCAAAGCCCAATGTTTGTGAAGAATAAGAATAAGGCTTGCATTAAAACTCTCCTCCCCATTTCTGATCCCTTTTAAAACCATGTTCCCCAGAAGGAGCAGAACTGTGTAATAAGAAAACCCTCTCAGAAAAGAGACACAAAAGACCCACAAAGAGACACACTTCCTTCCTTTTTGCCCAAGGAGCCTGGCCTCCTTCTGACTCTGGAGCCTCAGGAGAGAAAGAGGAGCCTCTGTTCAACTGAGGCTGAGAGAAGGTTCCGGAACATTATTCCCAACAGTCACAAGCAGCACAAAATGGCCACAGAATACAAAATGGCCACCCCCACCTCAGTGTTTGGCAGTTGGAGGCCTCAGCGCAGCATTGAAGCCTACCGCTTCCAGGCCTTCTGCTTCTGCTCCACTCCTCCCTCCTTTTCTCTGTCTGCTCCTCGCTGACTCTTCCTTGCACAGAGCTAAATAGAGGCAGAAGCTCCTTCCTTCTTCCAAGGCTTACAGGCCTTGTCCCTCTGCT
>NW_024825316.1:0-1608 GCF_019175285.1 Sceloporus undulatus
ACTATCCAGTGTTTTGCAATTGTTCCAGAGGAAAAAAAGTTTGGGGGGAAATGGGAACTATATGGTTTTCCTGAAAATTCCCTCTCGCTCCATCTCTAAATAGTTGGATTTAGGCATAAGTACTTACTACTCTATAGGTGAGATGTAACTTTCAGGCTGGTCACCATACATCACTTGGTGGATCTACATTGTGCAGGCCTGGGCTTAGACAATGTGAACAACAGTCTTTCCAAAATGGTATGATGGAGGAAATGCTAAGTATCTACATTTTCTTTTTCAATTGTTTCTGGTCAGGTTCAGAAAACTTTGATTACCAGGCACTAGTAACCTAAGGACTGATTAGGAACAGCAGATTCTTCTGTGTTTTGAATTTCTTACCCATATCCTCTTCAAGCTCATCTGTTGCCTCCTCCTCTTCCCGTGGAACTGGATATTTAAGGCTCCGGACTAGCCCCATATTTTCTTTCTTGTAAAACTCAATCAGTTCATCCAGGTTGTTGAAGTACTGCACTGGAACACCCTCAGATGCCTGAAAACACCATACAAAGTACTGAAATTAAATGTGGCTGTAGATAATGGCCAAATATGGAACATTCATGTAGGCAACAATATGAGAAAACTCAGCAGACAGTCCATTTTTTCATCATTATTGGTAAGATGCTGATATTACTTTTGGGCTGTGTACTCTACCACAACTTAAGCCAGGGGTAGGCAACCTTTTTGAGCCGGGGGCCGGGTTGCTGTCCCTCAGACAACTGGGGGGCCGAAGCCAAAAAATAAATAATTAAATAATTTGGAAAAATTTTAAATAAATAAATAAACCGGGACAAATGTAAGACGACATTTTCAAATGGTGGACACTTTTTTTAAAAAAAAATGGAGGACACACAAAACATTTTGCTGATTTTTTAAAAAATGTTAATATAAATGCATGTTTCTGAGGTGTCTATAGACAATTGCCCCCCTTGCTCCTGCGCGCGAGAGGCCAAAGGCCCCGGCGGCAATCGGCGGCAGGACCGGGCTGGGGCCGGTCCCAAGGCCTCGCCGGGCCGCATCCGGCCCGCGGGCCGCAGGTTGCCTACCCCTGACTTAAGCCTATGTGTGTATACTTATTCACTTAGTATGTCTGCTTAAGTTACTGTTGTAATTACACATTTTCACTCTGGCATATAGAAAGAACCTGCCTTCAGTCACAGAGAACAAAGTCATGGCTGAAATCCACTTTTGTGAGAGTAAATCCTATTGAATGCAAAGAGACCAGTACTCCTATGGGTCAAAAACAAATACATAGAAAAACCTGCAAAATTTTAACTTCCTCAAAGGAATAAATACATTTTCCTTCACACTTGCCCATGCTTTAAAGGAGAAAAAGGAGATCTTTCTCCCGCGGAGGCAGCCTGGATGGAGAGAAACTCAAGTACCATATTGACCCATGTATAAGTCGACCCAGGTTTTTTGGGGTCAATTTTTGACCTAAACTTCTCGACTTATACATGAGCATATATGGTACTTGTAATATGAACTGCTCCAGTTATCGTACTTATGATTAAATTACTAACAATTTCCTCATGTTCCCTCCCTGCACTATTTATTTAAACCAGGGGTCGG
>NW_024825317.1:0-1608 GCF_019175285.1 Sceloporus undulatus
GTTAACTTAGTTTCAGAAATCAGTGATCAAAAGATTATCCCTTCTCCAGAACTTTTATTGCTTTCAGTGTTTATTAATGAAAACAAGACATTACACAATAAAGATATTGTTGCATTTTTGCTGGCATTGGCCAGGATTGAAATTGCCAGGGCTTGGAAAACTGGAAAGGTCAATAGAACTGATTGGTGGTTGGGATTTTTGGTTTATAGAAAAGCTCACTGATCAATCTAGAAGGTTTTGGGGTGGGATCGTCCTCTGCCTTTTGAAGAATGATGGTCCCACTTATATCTGATCTCAACAACATTGGAGCAGAAGTGGGTCTTCCTTTGTAATATGATTCCCTTTCAATGACTGAACTGGTGCAAAGAAGGCACCTCTGTCTTCTGAGTCCTTCCCTGTTTTTATGTAATGTTGCCCTTTTACATCCCATGTGACCTTGAATTTTTGAAGTTGGTTTTTAAGGTTTAAGAAAAAAAAGAATTAGTGACAGGATGACGCCCCGAGGAACGCCAGATTTATGCTCCCTTTTAGAGGAGCAACTGTCTCCAAGCATCTCCATCTGGAATCTGCCTGAGAGATAGGACCAGAACCACTGCAACGCATTGCCCCCGATCCCCAATTCCCAGAATCTCAGATCATTGGCCAAGCTGTCAGGGAGGGCATTATGAGGTAGGAAGGAAATTTGCATGTGGATGGTGATTGGCTGAGGCTTCTGGGAGATGAAGTCCAAAACACCTGGAGGGCTGGAGTTTGAAAACTCTGATTTAAAGCATCACAGTGAGTTGTGATAGCTCTTACAATGGGTCCTGGGGGGTGAGTACATCAGTCTGGTCCAAGATACCCCCACCTCGCTCCAATAGTCCCATTATGCTTCTCTTCCCTTGGCACTTTCACTCCTTCCTTCCTTCCTTCCTTCCTTCCTTCCTTCCTTCCTTCCTTCTCTTCCTTTCACCTCCAGCCAGCCAGGCAGAGAGCTGAGCCAAGCCAGAAGCAACCCTTTCTCTCCCCCAATTCCTCCAGGGGCCAAGGAAGGCAGCAGAGGCAAGGCAGCAGTGAGAGGGGCATGGCCAGGACTGTAGATCTCCCCGAGGCCACAGGATGCCAGGCAGGAAACAGCCTTCTCCCTTAACATCCCTGGCTCCCAGTGGCAGGGACACAGTGGTGAATGTTGGGTGATGCTGTGGGTGCCACTTTAAAGGGTCCCTTCAGTCTGCCCTGGGAACAACCCTCACCCGTGCGAGGACAGACGATGCCAACTGGCTGGTACCTTTTTTCTTGTGTACTCTTATTTCATATGTTCTTGGACAGATCTGTGGTGGGACACTTGGAGGGAGATGGGCATGGGCAAGGAGAATATCATTCAGATAGCGAATTGGGAGGGGGGGAGATATTGACTGTAGAGTGGCTATACAAGATGTGCATGGTGCGCTAGCAGGGTGAAATGTTGTTACAGTGGAAGGAGAGATTGATGTCTGGTATCTATCTCCCCTTCCATTCACCCTGCTATCCCAAAAGAGACGGAGAGCATACCAAACAAACCACAGAACCTTCCCCTGCTCTTGTGTAATGCTAGGTCAGTCAAAAATACAACGCAGATAGTCCAGGATC
>NW_024825318.1:0-1608 GCF_019175285.1 Sceloporus undulatus
GACGGGTTGCATCTCACGCCAGTTGGAAGAAATGTTTTTGCCAACAGTCTCAAGAACTTGATCAGGAGGGCTTTAAACTGAGTTATTTTGGGGAGGAAGACAATATTTTGGAAGACAGGAGTTCATCGAAGGTTGGACACAACTGTTATAGAGGGAACAAGGCAATGCTTACCAGTATCAGACGCCAGGCTCCAATCTCCCCAGGAATCTGAGAAAAAATGGGATTCCCACCTAGTTGATGGTTTTAACTTCAGAGCTTCAAAAGGAATATTCCCTTTTATGATTAAACTAAACTTATATGGAACCTGCCTCTGGATTTCTAGGTTTTCAGAACTAGTAAAAATAGGTTTGTGTTGCCAAATCATTGATCTAAATCCATTTCCCCATTGAATACAATTTGTGGGTGCCCTCTTGGGACCCCTTGCAATTTAGGCAACAGCGAGACAGAAGTCTCACTGAGGGCAATGGCTTCCTCCCACCCAGAGCTATAACCGTTTCTTAAAAAAGTAATTTTGATTTGATATCCACATAATACTGCAATATTTCTTACAATTATCTTATATCAATCTATATCTTATAATATTAATTAACCCCTGTATTTGTCTAATGCTACATGTATACGCTTAAACATTCTCAGTCACTCATTACTTGCCCTAAGTCAACTTCTAGTGCCTGTTGTATATAGTCACAACTTACCTGATTTCATGTGTGAGGTGTGTTTTTCTATAAAAGTATGAGTTTTCCTTATATAACATTTTAACCAGCTTCAAAACTGAGTTAAAGACAATACTGTTCAGGGAAGCATTCCCAGACTTTGCATGATTGTTATCAAACAATATTTTAATGTGTTGTCTGCTACATTTTACTGTTTGAATGTTAACATGTATTAATATGTATTATATTTAATTATTTTCATAGAATGTATGCCATAGGCAGGTTTATTTTATCTATTTTGACTGTATGTACAGCACTGTGTAAATTTACAGTGCTATACAAATAAAGCTTAATAATAATAATGTATCCACATTCTATCCCTCTTTCCATTCCTTTCCTATCGCAATAACCCTGAGGGGCTGCCAAGGGCACCAGAGTCAATAATCAATTTTGACACCTAAGACATTGCCAACCTTTTTGTTTTAGCTTTACTCTTGGCTGTTTTTCACGGTGTGGGGTTGTGTGCTGAGGGTTGTGTGGGGAAAACAAAGCCTAGTTGCTCTTTTGTGGGAATTTCTGTAGCAGTTTGAGCAAATTTCCAGCAACTTCTTTGACCTTAAAAATGATAAGAGGCCATGACTTTGGGTGTCTCCTGGAGGGGTGCATAAAGAAGCCAGGGACTATCTTTTGGGCACACTTTCCCCACTGCTGCCTTTAATGATGACACAGAGAGAACTTGCATTTTTAAAATTTGAACCAAGTTTTTTCTCCAGCTGCACCCGTACCACAGAAATAATCCAGTCTGAGACCACGTTAATTGCCATGGCTCCATGATATGGAATTCTGGGACTTGTAGTTTTGTGAGATATTCAGCCTTCTTTGTCACAGTGCTTTTGGTGCCACAATAAATACAATTCCCAGGATTCCATAGCATTGAGCCATGGCAGTCAAAGT
>NW_024825319.1:0-1607 GCF_019175285.1 Sceloporus undulatus
TGCCCAGTTTTGTCAGAGCATATGCTATGCCATCTCTGTACAGTGGACCCTTGTTATAAGCTGGGGTTTGGTTCCAAGATCCCCCGTGTATAACAAAATCCGTGTATGCTCAAGTCCCATTAAGTATAATGACATGGCAAAATGGTATCCCTAATAAAAAATGGAACATCAAGGTAAATTTATACTTTTTTGGAACATTTTCAAACCGTGTATGCTTAAATCCGTGTATAAAAAATCCGTGTATAAGAAGGGCCGACTGTATATCTATAGCTAAACCACCTTTCTTTCATAGACAGGTAGGCAGGCAGGCAAACATATAAAACAGATATTCCAAGAAGGTATTTTAATTTAGTAAACAATACATTTTTATTTATTAATATCCAGGAAAAACTGTGGACAGACCAACTATTCACACCAGTCTGTTAAAATAATGTCCCAGCAAACAAATGCCCTGTTAAGCTGATGACTTTTTTATATGATGAATTCTCCTTTTAATATCTTTTTTAATCTATTGAGCCTATCTTCATTTTTAATGCTGTTACTTCATGTGTATTTTCTTGTTATTCTTTTTAATTGTTGTCAGCCTCCCTGAACAATGCTAATGCATTGAAAGAATGTGATATATGTTTTCTAAAATAAAGAAGGAAACATTGCCCTTATTTTTACAAACAGGGAACTGAAGCTAAGGAAGGAGAAAGTTGCAGGATGCAAAGGACATTAACAGGTTGGATACAGATGTAGTTCTATATAGCTATAGCCCAATGAAACCTAAATGGCTTGAATCCAGGCTATCTGAAGGGCTCTGAGATCTTTGAGAGGGGAATTTCTCCTAATCTCATCCCTTCACAGTGTTATATGCCAGAAGAATTTTAGTTGGCAAGTCCTCAGCATGTTTATGCATCTTCAAAAAAGGGCAAATAACCTGGTAAAACCTATTGACTGTAGAATATAATGCATAAGATCTGTGACAGAGTCTGTCAATTTTCTGCCTTGTAAAAAAAATGGAAGAAAATTAGGTTTCATGTCTGGGAGAACTGCCAATATTTTCTTAAAACATACAACCATTAAGGCTGACTAGAGGTAACCCTGTGAGTTGATGCATTAGACAACACCTGATGAACAGGTAGTGTGGAGGATTCTGAAAACACGATGCACTCTAGACAAAGAGCTCTAGTATACTAAACATAAAGATAAGATCTAGACTTCTGATAGGATAAACTATACATATTGTGAGTGGCAGGAGAGACTAAGGCGCGTTACAGACCGCCTAAAAGCGTCGGTCTGCCGGTGCTGCTGGTTGCTCCGCGAGGGAGCTGCAGCAGCCAAACCGCGCGGAGCAAAAAAGAAGCCCCAAAATGGCGCTTCTTCCCACGGCGCGGTTATGACGCCACGAGGTGCCAATGGCGCACTTGTGACGTGCGGACACTATGCGTCCAGAAAGTAATAATGGCGCCACCTGTGTGTATAGAGTGCCGCCATTATTACGCCCCTGTCACGTGCTAGGGGTGAAGCCGGTGTGGACGCTAGGTCCCCGGCCAACCCCTAGCACATGATGGGGGCGCCTCAAGAGCCCGTCTATAACGAGCCTAAAAGAGCTAAATCAGAGT
>NW_024825320.1:0-1607 GCF_019175285.1 Sceloporus undulatus
TCAAATTATTTAGGCCCTTCACATTCCATGATCCAATTTTTACACTCATTATTTTTTTTTTTCTTTTCTAACACACTCAAGAGAAAATAGAATTTTGGAAAAATAGATAAGAGAAAATAAACTAAGAAAAAACTTAGTTAAGACTCTACTTTTGTTCCCCTTCTGCTATTATCTTTTTATAAAATTCACGAGCCTTGTCGACTGAGTTTAACCAATACCTTTTCTGTTTATAGGACACACTTATCCCTTCCGTTTTCTCCCATTTATATTTGATATCCTTTTCTTGGAGCAGGTTAGTTATAAATTTGTACTCCTGTCTTTTTTTCAAAACCTGAGATGGCAGATCCTTATATATTTCTACTATATTATCATCTATGATTAGTTTTTCCTTGAAATTCTGGTGAATTATTTCATCTCTTGTCCTTGTATTTGTAAAACGAATTAAAATATCTCTCGGCATATTCCTTTCTTTTGCAACTTTAGAGTTTATTCTAAAAGTTTTCTCGATCTGCCCGTCTAAGTAGTCTTCTGGTACATCTATAAATTTTGCTAAATACATCACCATTTTTTCCAGGATTTTTTCATCTGCTTCTTCTGCCACATTCCTTATTTTTAGACATTTTTCTCTATACTTATTTTCCTGAAAGGATATTGTTTGTTCACTCTGTTTTAGTCTTAGTTCTAGCATTTGAATTTGTGATTCCAAATTATTGGTTTTTATAGATATTCCTCCTATCTCTGATTTTGTTTCCTCTATTTCTTTATTTATTTTCTCAAATTTCCCACTCAATAATTCTATTTCTCTGTGCAAATCTTTTTGTATTTCCTTCTTGATTTCTTGCATTTCTTCCTTCATTTCCTTTTTCAAATCCCTTATCTCCTGTAGTATTGTAGAATTGAACTCAAAATTATTGCCTGTATCAGACCCTTCACTTTGTGGGCTTTCCATTCTTGTTAGTTTTGAATTGTTCTTTTTTCTGGGCATATTTTACTATCTCTCTCTCTCTCTTATCTTTCTTCCTTATTTTCCTTCTTAAGAAAAAAAAAAACCCAATATCAAAAAGAGTATATTAGAAAGAGAAAATATAGAGAAAGGCCAAGTCTGACAAAATTCACCAAATTGAACTGAGACTAGTCCCAAGGGAGTGTCTAACACTGTCCGGCTGCTCTAGGCTATTATCCCTAATTTCTTTATCGTCTTTCTTGATAAAAGAAAAAACTTGATAAACCAAACTAGTAATTCCTTGTATCGCCTATATGAGCCCCTCCTGTGATCACTCCTGGTAGAGTGATTCACGTTCTCCCTATCTCCGAAAGAGGGATTGGGAGAGTACAGTGTTAGAAATGGTATCAGGGCAGCCAAAGCCCAATACCTTGTCTCTTCAATTTGGGTTATAGTCCTAATCTTTTTTGTTTTTTTTGGTTTCCTTTGTACTGAGAACTTACATTAAAACAAGGAAAAGCTTAGAAAAAGGGAACTGTTCTGGTTCTCCACCTCCTCCTAATATCACTGCTCACGCCGCCGCCACCACCACGAGAAAAGAGAGACTTAATGGAGATTTTATAGCCCCAGCTGTTCCGGCTCTCCTCCTCCTCCTGGCTCCGCC
>NW_024825321.1:0-1607 GCF_019175285.1 Sceloporus undulatus
CTTTGAGATTTCAAAGATTTGATTAGGAGGGCTTTAAACTGAGTTATACAGGGAAGGGAGACAGTATTTTGGAAGGCAGGAGTTCATCAAGGGCTGGAGATAGTAGTCAAACTGTTATAAGAGGGAACAAGGCAAATACAGTCAGCCCTTCTTATACACAGATTTTTTATACACGGATTCAAGCATACACGGTTTGAAAATATTCAAAAAAAGTATAAATTTCAAATATTAAACCTTGATTTTCCATTTTTTATAAGGGACACCATTTTGCTATGTCATTATATTTAATGGGACTTGAGCATGCACAGATTTTGTTATACATGGGGGATCTTGGAACCAACCCCCAGTGAATAACAAGAGTCCACTGTAGTGCAAGGATCCAACAATGAGAGACAAAAAACTTTACACAGGCAGCAAGTGGGGAGGACCCATGGTCTTAGATGTCTGTACACTAATGCACAGAGCATGGGAAATAAGCAACAGGAAGTTGAACTCCTAGCACAACAAAGCAAATATGATATAATAGGCATCACTGAAACCTGGTGGCATGAGTCTCATGATTGGAATGTAGTAATAGAGGGGCATAACCTTTTTAAGAGAAATAGGCCAAATAGGGAAGTAGGAGGAGCAGCATTATATGTCAGGGATGTCTACACCAGTGGAGAGATACGGGACTTAAATCCTGGAAGCTAGGTGGAGAGCATCTGGATAAAAATTAAAGGGGAGGAAAACAACAAGGATGTTATTGTGGGAGTCTATTACAGGCCCCCAGGTCAGACAGAGGAATTGGATGATGCCTTTCTAGAACAGATGACTACTCTCTCAGATAGGAGAGATGTAGTAGTGATGGGAGATTTCAACTATCCTCATATTTGTTGGAAATCAAACTCAACCAAAACATTTAGGTCTAGCCAATTCCTCACTTGCATGGAAGACAATTTCATTGTCCAAAAGGTGGAAGAGGCAACAAGGGGATCAGCCATTTTAGATCTGATCCTAACCAACAAGGATGACCTGGTTAATGGAGTGCAAGTGGTGGGATCCTTAGGTGGGAGTGATCATGTTCTCCTGGAGGTCGTTATACAGTGCAAAGGAGAGGCCAGGCATAGTCAGATACACATTTTAAACTTTAGGAAAGCTGATTTCAATAAACTCAGGGAAATACTTGGGGTAATCCTGCGGTCAGGAATAGTGAAAGAGAAGGGAGTTCAGGATGAATTGGAGTTTCTGAAAAGGGAGATACTGAAGGCACAATTCCAAACAGTTCCAAAAAGGAGGTGTCTCAAGAAACTGGGATGGATGACTAATGAACTTTCAACTGAGCTACGTTTTAAATGGGACATGTATAAGAAATGGAAAAGGGGGGAAATCACGAAGGAGAAATTCAAACACATAGCTAGCAGATGCAGGGGTAAAGTCAGAAAAGTAAAAGCACAGAATGAGCTCAGGCTTGCTAGAGAGATTAAGAAAAACAAAAAGGGCTTTTTGAGTACATCAGCAGCGAAAGGAAGAAGGAGGATATGGTAGGGCCACTGCCTGCAGAAGATGGCAAAATGCTAACAGGGGACAGAGAAAAGGCAGAATTACTCAACACCTTCTTTGCTTCA
>NW_024825322.1:0-1607 GCF_019175285.1 Sceloporus undulatus
AAAGGCAGTTCTAAAATACAGTTTGCCCTTCCCTTATGCAGGGGATCTGTTCCGGACCCCGCCGTGTAAGGGAAATACCGCGTAAACTCAAGACCTATTAAAAACAATAGGGCTCATTCCCACGGTGTGCACCCAGCATGCCCCATTGTTTCTTCCAGGGCATGGGAGAACCTTTCTGGCACAGCTTCCAGCGTAAGCTGGAAGCTGTGTATAGTGCACCCGCGTATGACGTGGGCACACTGTAGACACAGAACATCACTTCAAGGTGGAAAATATCAACCTATCCTGTTACTGCCACACCTGTTCCCTAGAAATTACACAGGCTGCAGCTGTACTCCAGAAATAATATAGTCTAACACCGTTTCAACTAACATGGTAGAATGCTACGGAATTCTGGGATTTGTAGTTTGTTGTGGCACCAGAGTTCTCTGAGAGAGAAGGGTAAATATCTCACTAAACTACATATTCCAGATTTCCTTAACACTGAGCTATGGCAGTTAAAATGGTATCAAACTGCATTATTCATGCAATGCTGATAGAGCCAAAGTGAATTGGGAGCATACTTATCAAATTTGCAGATGACACCAAATTAGGAGTAGCTTATATGCAAGAGGGTAGGATCAAAATTCAAAATGACCTGAATAGACTAAAAAGCTGAGCCAAAATTAACAAAATTAAATTCAACATGGAGAAATGTAAGATACTGCCCTTAGGGCAGACAAAATGAAATGCACAGATAAAGGAGGGAGGACACCTGGCTGAATGAAACTACATGTAAAAGGGATCTAGAGGTCCAAGTAGACCACAAGTTGAACATGAGTCACAGTGTGATGCGGCAGCTAAAAATGCCAATATAATTTTAGGCTGCATCAATAAAAGTATAGTGTCTAGATCAAGGGAAGTAATAGTGCCACTGTATTCTGCTTTGGTCAGGCCCCACCTGGAATATTGTGTCCAGGTCTGGGTACCACACTTCAAAAAGGATGTTGAGAAACTGGAGCATGACCAAAGGAGGGTGACTAAAATAGTGAAGGTTCTAGAAACCATGGCCTATGAGGAGAGACTTAGGGAGGTGGGTATGTTTAGTCTGGAGAAAAGAAGGTTAAGAGGTGATATGATAATGCTGTTTAAATATTTGAAGGGATGTCATATTGAGGAGGGAGCAAGCTTGTTTTCTCCAGAGAACAGGACCTGGAACAATCGATGCAAGCTCGAGGAAAAGAGATTCCACCTCAACATTGGGAGGAACTTCCTGACAGTAAGGGCTGTTCGACAGTGGAACGCACTCCCTCGGAGTGTGGTGGAGTCTCCTTCCTTGGAGGTCTTTAAGCAGAGGCTGGATGGCCATCCGTCGGGGATGCTTTGATTGAGAGTTCCTGCATGGAGGGGGTTGGATTGGATGACCCTTGTGGTCTCTTCCAACTCTATGATTTTCAATTGCATGCATATAAGTTATACAGAAATGCACAGGTAGTGTAACTGTACCAGATGACAATGTTGCATTTTAAGGAATATTTTTCTGTATCTCCTAAACCTCTTGAACCTATGAAAATGTAAACGTTTTATTTTGCTATTACCCAAAGAGAGATCAATTTATTATCCCATCC
>NW_024825323.1:0-884 GCF_019175285.1 Sceloporus undulatus
GTGAGGGCAGCAATGGCTTCAGGGGCTGAGACTGTGCATGCACAGATACACCCAAAGGGCTCCCCCCGCTCCCTGAGCATGCGCAGGGATCACCAAGGCCTTGCTGTTGCTATTTATTCTGCTGGCAGCCTTTGAGGGAAGGGAAAGAGTGTGAGGGGTGCAGCAGCTTCCCTTTCCATTCTTCTTTCCTTCCTTTCTTCTTCTGAGGAGACTTGGAGGATGCCGGAATGCAGCCCAAGGTAAAGAGATGGACTCAGGAGGGAAAGACAGGGAAAGAAGGGTCTGCTTTGTATATATACCTCTATCTGTCCGTGTGTGTGTGTGTGTGTGTGTGTGTGTATGCGTGTGTGTGTGTGTGTGTGTGTTTGCTTCTTATGGCTGGGAGGACTGAACAGAGAAGAAAGAGACATTTTTGTGCAAATTCAGAACTTCCGTACATCAAAGAGTCCAGTGTGTTGAAACAGCAAAGAACTTTATTCAGAACACATAGAAATTAAGTGAGAACTGCCCACCCCAAGTCAAAGAATACATTAAAACCTCAAAACCTAAAACTCTACCCTCTTCAAAACCTAGCCCCCATCTCCAATCCCCACACTCTATGCCCCACAGATAACAAGGCCCCCCTTTGGCATCCCCAGAAACCAGCCACTTTCTGTTAATACCAGCCCCAGACTTTATTCAGTCAACATCCCACACATTGCAAAAGCTATCATTCACATAACTATTCTTGACAGCTGAAACAAATCCCAGACCCCTTATCTAGCTAACCTATACCACAACCCATAATCCCCAACAAAATTTATATCGCAAAGCAATGATCTATACTAACAGTAATTGAAACTAAACTTAACGAAATATAACCTTAAAACATAAACAGACACATG
>NW_024825323.1:984-1607 GCF_019175285.1 Sceloporus undulatus
GTGAGGGCAGCAATGGCTTCAGGGGCTGAGACTGTGCATGCACAGATACACCCAAAGGGCTCCCCCCGCTCCCTGAGCATGCGCAGGGATCACCAAGGCCTTGCTGTTGCTATTTATTCTGCTGGCAGCCTTTGAGGGAAGGGAAAGAGTGTGAGGGGTGCAGCAGCTTCCCTTTCCATTCTTCTTTCCTTCCTTTCTTCTTCTGAGGAGACTTGGAGGATGCCGGAATGCAGCCCAAGGTAAAGAGATGGACTCAGGAGGGAAAGACAGGGAAAGAAGGGTCTGCTTTGTATATATACCTCTATCTGTCCGTGTGTGTGTGTGTGTGTGTGTGTGTGTATGCGTGTGTGTGTGTGTGTGTGTGTTTGCTTCTTATGGCTGGGAGGACTGAACAGAGAAGAAAGAGACATTTTTGTGCAAATTCAGAACTTCCGTACATCAAAGAGTCCAGTGTGTTGAAACAGCAAAGAACTTTATTCAGAACACATAGAAATTAAGTGAGAACTGCCCACCCCAAGTCAAAGAATACATTAAAACCTCAAAACCTAAAACTCTACCCTCTTCAAAACCTAGCCCCCATCTCCAATCCCCACACTCTATGCCCCACAGATAACAAGGCCCCC
>NW_024825324.1:0-1607 GCF_019175285.1 Sceloporus undulatus
GGGTTATGGCAAGCCTACATTGCCATCCTTTGAGGCTGAGAGAGTGTGCCTTGGGGGCTGGGGGTGTGCTGCGTGCCTTGAACGCATGTCTAGTGACCCTATTCCCAGGGTTTCCTTGCCTTCAGGTTTGCCTTCCACTTTGCCCTTTGTCTGCTGCCCAAGGTTCCCCCGCAGTTGGTTTCATGGCCCTGAATGAATGCCATTTCCCATCATGTAGGTGTGTGTGTGTGTTGTATGCTTTCCAGCTGGCCATTGGTCTTCCTCTGAGGCTGAGAGAGTGTGACTTACCCAAGGTCACCCATTTTATATAATGGGACTTGAGCACCCATGGATTTTGCTATCCAAACCAAATCCCAAAGGATACCAAGGGCCCATTGTTTTTCCATCTTTTTTTGCAAACAGCAAAGCAAATCTTGCTTGCCTGATCTTTTCATGTTCAAGAGCAGTGTTGGGCAAATGCTAAGAGCTGCCTTGTGACGTTAGGAAGAGGGTCCTGGAAAACAGTCCTCTTCCTCTGGACCCACAGACTCAGAAAGACAGGAGCCCCCCCCATTCAATGGGACCCCTTCCTTTGAGGCTGCTCCGGGGCCAGGAGGCTCTCTCAGGAGAGATTGGGAAAGTCAGCCTTTGAGGAGTTCTGGTCCTTAAAGGTTAATATCTCCAGGCTTTGCTGAGAGGGCAATATTTGGGATTTGGGCTGATCCAGGCTGCAGGGCTCTCTCAGATCTGGTTCAAAAACACTGCACAAATTATGATGATGATAATGATGATGATGATGAATCTTCCCTTCAAACCCACAGAGCCTTGTGGATTCTCAAATAGTAACAGAGGTCAAAAACACATTGCAGAAATAATCCAGTTTGCAGAAATAAACCACTTCAACTGCCCTGTCTCAGTACTTGGGAATCCTGGGAATTTTAGTTTATTATGGCATCTGAGTTGTCTGACAGAGAAGACTAAATATCTCACAAAATTACAGTTCCCAGAATTCCCTAGCATTCAGCCAGACAGTTAAAGCAGCCCTGAACTTGGACCATTGTTAACGGTTGGCTTGGAGCCTGAATAGGGTTCTAGAAGGCTGGTGGCTTTGGTCGTTGGCTGCTTGGGAAGAAGGGCTCCTTCTGGGTTTACTTGTCAGGAAAGGAAAGGAAAAGAACGGTTGGTGCCTCAAGATGTCGATGGGAGAACCGTAAATTTGGTTCCTTTGTGAGAATGCTGACTGAGGGGGAAGAGAAGGTGATGGATTTGGTCCCCAGGGAGGCCCCAGGGCAGGCAGGGCAGGGCGAGATCGATGCTTAATATCTATCCCTCCTTCCTGTCCCTCTTCTAACCAAAGAGATCTGAGGGTCATTCCAACCGTACCACAAACCCTGTCTCTGCTCCTGTGCAATGTTAGGTCCATTAAAAACAAGACCCACATTATCTATAACCTGCTTAAGGATAACAACTGTGACCTGGCTTGCATTATTGAGACCTAGCTTGGGCCTGAAGGGTAAGCTGTGTGGGCTCAGGCCCTACCTGCCAGGTACTCAGTGAAGGACCAGACCAGGTTAGGTTGGCGGGGGGGGAGGGGTTGCCTTGGTCCATAAGAACACCTTGTCACTATC
>NW_024825325.1:0-399 GCF_019175285.1 Sceloporus undulatus
TGTCAGAATCCACCTTCAGTTAGTATTCAGGGTGTATTCTGCCAGATAGATAGATGTATAGATAGATGGTAAATAGATGGCCAGATAGATAACTATAGGGATAGATAAATGAAGAGATAGATTGATAGAGGGATAATTAGATCGACAGTCAGACAGATAGATAGATAGATAGATAGAGAGAGAGAGAGAGAGAGAGAGAGAGAGATAGATAGATAGATAGATGGACAGACAGACAGACAGACAGACAGATAGTTAGATAGATAGATGAACAGACAGATGCATAGATAGATAGATAGATAGATAGATAGATAGCGAGAGAGAGAGAGAGATAGACAGACAGACAGACAGACAGACAGACAGACAGATAGGTAGATAGATAGATAGATGAACAGACAGATG
>NW_024825325.1:499-1607 GCF_019175285.1 Sceloporus undulatus
AGAGAGAGAGAGAGAGAGAGATAGATAGATAGATAGATGGACAGACAGACAGACAGACAGACAGATAGTTAGATAGATAGATGAACAGACAGATGCATAGATAGATAGATAGATAGATAGATAGATAGATAGATAGATAGATAGCGAGAGAGAGAGAGAGATAGACAGACAGACAGACAGACAGACAGACAGATAGGTAGATAGATAGATAGATGAACAGACAGATGCATAGATAGATAGATAGATAGATAGATAGACACATAACCAAATAGGCAGCAACTTTGAAATGAGTGGGGAAGGGTTCCATGGGGAACGAGCTGGATGGTCACGTAGGACATGGCAGCAGGTAAATTATGAGGGGCAATTGGGAATCTGAGCCCAATCCGGTATGCAGCCTTAGATCTCTGGGCACAGGAAAAGCCAGAAACCAAATGGTCAAACCCCCCCCTCCTCCCTTTTTACAAATCAAAGGAAGGGATCCTACATCAAAAGGAAAGATGCTGGGAAACAACTCAATGGGAGGGGTTGGAGGGAATCTTAAGGTTCTGATTTCATTCTGGGTCTTCAGTTTTGGCAAAGACGTGGCAAGGATACTTTGTTCCAGTTCTACCAATAAATTTTCTGCTTCATCTGAAGTTTGTTGTGGATTTTTGGCCAGAGTATTCCCAAAGTCTCACAGTTTGCCAAAACACCTCCTCACAAAATGACAACCAGGGAATCTCCGCTACCAGGAACGGTGCCAGCGGCTTCAGGAGAGATTTCGGAGTGGGAGAAAACTCTCGAGGGCGCTGAGCAGCGGGGAGCCAGACCCAAGCAAAGGGACGAGGGAGGCGGACTACCGGAGGAGCTGTGGTTCCCACTCCCGGAGGACAAGAGGAAACGCCGCAGAGCCGGCAGAGTAACAGCTTGGGACCAAGCTGTGGGCGAGACCATGCTGAGAGCGCCAAGGGAGGAAAACCTGGCAGATGAGGTGGCGGGCCTTAAGGAGGATTTGAGGGAACTGAAATCCCTGATGTCGCAACTGACTACCAGAGAGTTAGAACAGCGGGAGAATCACTCCACCCCCCAGCCGGCGACGGATGCATTCGGCGAGGGTGCGGAGGAGGAG
>NW_024825326.1:0-1607 GCF_019175285.1 Sceloporus undulatus
TGAGTGGTAATTGGGTGGTCTGGCTTGAATCCCAATTGTAACTGAGTCGTAATTGGATGCTCCGCCTTGAAACCCAATTGTAACTAAGTGATAATTGGATGCTCCGCCTTGAACCTCAATTGTAATTGAGTGGTACTTTGATTCTCCGCCTTGAACCTCAATTGTAATTGAGTGGTACTTTGATTCTCCGCCTTGAACCTCAATTGTAATTGAGTGGTAATGGGATGCTCTGCCTTGAATCCCAATTGTAACTGAGTGGTAATTGGGTGCTCCACCTTCAACCTCAATTGTAACTAATTGGCAATTGGATGCTCCGCCTTGAACCCCATTTTGTGGGCCAGGGACAGGCCAAAATCCAGTGGGGGAGAAGCTTCATCCCTTTGGCTTCCTGTGCAATGGGAAAACAGCAAGAAATGCAGGCCCTTGTCAAGCCTACTGACCATTACCCCTTTCATTTGGTCCATGTGGGAACCAATGATACTGCAAGGCACAACCTTCAGAATATCATAAAGGATTATGAGGCTTTAGGTAGGAAGTTGAAAGAGGTGGATGCACAGGTTGTCATCTCCTCTCTTCTCCCAGTCGAAGGGCATGGGCCAGGAAGGGAGAAGAAAATAGTGGATGTGAACAACTGGCTCCATAGATGGTGCCGCCAAGAACGATTTGGATTCTTGGATCATGGGCTGCGGTTCCATGAGGAGGGATTTCTGGCAAGGGATGGGTTGCATCTCACGCCAGTTGGAAGAAATGTTTTTGCCAATAGCCTCAAGAACTTGATCAGGAGGGCTTTAAACTGAGTTCCGAGGGGAAGGGAGACAATATTAAGGAAGGCGAAAGGGATGGCGAAAATAGTCAAATTGACATAGAGGAAACAAGGCAAACAGTGCAAGGACCCAACAGTGGGAGGCAAAAAACTTGCACAGGCAGCAAGTAAAAGGGAACTATGGTCTGCGATGTCTCTACACTAATGCACAGAGCATGGGAAATAAGCAAGATGAACTCGAACTCCTAGTACAGCAAAGCAAATATGATATAATAGGCCTCACTGAAACCTGGTGGGATGAGTCTCATGATTGGAATGTGGAAATAGAGGGGTATAACCTCTTTAAGAGCAATAGGCCAAACAGGAAAGGAGGAGGAATAGCCGTATATGTCAGAGATATTTACACCAGTGAAGAGATCCAGGACATCAATCCTGGCAGCCAGGAGGAGAGCATCTGGATAAAATTTAAAGGGCAGGGAAACAACAAGGATGTTACGGTGGGAGTCTACTACAGACCCCCAAGTCAGACGGAGGAATTGGATGATGCCTTTCTAGAACAGATGACCAGACACTCAGAAAGGAGAGATGTAGTAGTGATGGGCAACTTCAACTATCCTGATATTTGCTGGAAGTCAAACTCAGCAAAATCCTCAAGGCCTAGCAAATTCCTCACTTGCCTGGAAGACTATTTCATGGTCCAAAAGGTGGAAGAGGCAACAAGGGGGTCAGCTATTTTGGATCTGATCCTAACCAACAAGGATGACTTGGTTAATGGGGTGCAAGCGGTGGGATCCTTCAGTGGAAGTGACCATGTTCTCCTGGAGTTTGTAATACAGTGGAAAGG
>NW_024825327.1:0-1607 GCF_019175285.1 Sceloporus undulatus
CAAGTACATTTCAATATTCAAAGCAAGGGCCATGGCTACCAATTCTGCCCCTCTGGGGTGTTGGTGGACTATAATCCACCAAGCCCCTCAGCATGAGCAGCACAAGTTAGGGGCTTCTGGGGCTTGCAGTCCAGCCCCTGCAACATCTGGATGGATGCAGAGTTCCCACCTTGGCTGTTGGTCAAGGGAGAGGGCCATGCATGCAGCCTTTCTGCCCAGATTGGACTCCAGGGCCCATCGTTCCTCACCACCTGGGAGTCCAACAGTCCCTTGAAAGCCAGGGGCTCTGGCAGATTTGGGATTGGCATTGGGGCACAACTTCTGGACTCCTGGGCAGGGAGGGAAGCTGACTGCAATTCCCTTTGTGCTGAAGCCCTGCATTCATTGGGAGATTCATAGTTTAACCCAAGTAACACACCCACCACACATGGGTGAGAACAAGGGAAGTAGGACCTTTCTTTCTTTCCTTCCTTCCTTTCTTCCTTCCTTTTTCCTTCCAAGGATGGCTTCCCTAGGAAGCCCAGGAGCCTGTGAGCAAACCCCAGAGCAACCTTTAGGCCCGTGGGCCTGGCGCATGGGGGGATTATGGGAGCTATTGTCCAAGAAAGCAGCCCCACAACCATTTCCCCACTCTCTGTGCTTGCATCCTGTAAACAAAACTATTCCCCCCAAAAGGTGGGAAGGATGCTGACCTCTTCATGGGACCAAAATGAAGCCCCTGCAAAGTGCCTTTTGCCAAGAGGAGCAAGAGAGGCTCTGGGTCCCTGCTGCATTTATGCCCCTCTTTATTTATATATGTATTAATTATTTTGCATGCTAAAGAAAGGCATTTCCCACAAATGTCACAACCCCAAAAGAGGACAAGGCACTGCAAAATGGAGGACATGAGCTCGAGCCGAAACACTCCTAGAACAACTATAAGACCATGCTTCTTTGCCATTTTGAAATTCCTCCTGGACAGAAGGAGGCTGAAATGGAGGACAGGGCCTGGAAAAGGAGGACACCTGGTCACCCTAAAAAAAAAAGCGGGGGGGAATGCAATTCATTTCATTGCAAAACATGAGAAATACAATCCAAGGCCCTTCATTGCAAAAAGGAGGAGAGAGCCACTCACCTGAACTCAGGCTCCCCAAGAAGGAGGCCAAGCCTATTCTGAAGGGGACCCCTTTCTCTCTGCACCCCAAAGAAAGTGGGGGGACTCCTTGGGCCCCTGAAGCCTCCTCAGTTGCTAGGCAGGGTCTGTCTGTCTGCCCTCCAAAAGGAAAGAGGAAGCCCTCCCCCAGCTCCCCTTCCTCCTTTGTCATGCAAAAGGGCTTGGGATGGGGGCCATTGAGAGCAACAAAACCATGGCCAACAGACTGGAAACTCTCAATGTTCATCCCCATTCACAGAAAAGGACAAAAAGACAGCAGCAGCCACAAAACAATGATACCTTTATGGGACCAACCAAAATGCACAAAACACATGCTACAAGCTTTCGAAGCTCCACTGGCTTCTTTGTCAGGCCAAAGGGTTAAACACACACACAGCCCCAAATTCTCTTCCAGGCCCAAGACATGCCAGAAAAGGTGAGGGGCACCTGGCGCTTGGGTGCAAAGTAGCCATGA
>NW_024825328.1:0-1607 GCF_019175285.1 Sceloporus undulatus
TCTCTGGAGTTATGTCTGATAATATGTATATATAGGATTGCAATCCCTGTTCATTTATTAAAAGGTTTATAGTGCACCCCATATCATAGAATCTCATAGCTATGCCCTTAATAGTAGTTAACCAAATTAAAGAATATATAAAACAAAAACATGAAACTAGCTAGACAAGGTAACTGTTACATACATTTCTAATTGGTTGACCGGCCGAACCCAAAGGTTGCTCAACAAAGGCTCCTTTTCATCCTGGAGAGAAGTGACCACTGGGGTGTCCAGTGGGGTTCTCTCTTGGGCCCAGTGCTATTCAACATCTTTACCAAGGACTTGGATAGTTATCCTATTAGAAGATGACACCAAATTAGGAGGAGTAGCTAATAACCCAGAGGACAGGATCAAAATTCAAAATGACCTGAATAGACTAGAAAGCTGGTCCAAAGCTAACAAAATCCATCTGGGAGAGGCAGGTAAATATAAATAAATTTTATTATTATTATTAAAATAATCTTCAACACAGAGAAATGTAAGGTACTGCACTTAGGGTGGGAAAATTAGATACACAGATATTGGACGAGGGACAGCTGGTTGAATGAAACTACGTGTGAAAGGGATCTAGGAGTCCAAGTAGACCACAAGTTGAACATGAGTCAACAGTACTTTTCAGCAACTAAAAAGGCCAATGTGATTTTAGGATGCATCAATAGAAGCATAGTGTCTAGATCAAGGGAAGTAACAGTGCCACTCTATTCTCTTCTTGTCAGGCCCCACCTGGAATACTGTGTCCAGTTCTGGGCAGCACAATTCAAAAAGGATGTTGAAAAACTAGAGAGTGACCAAAGGTGGGTGACCAAAATGGTGAAAGGTCTGGAAACCATGCCCTATGAAGAAAGACTTAGGGAGCTGGGGATGTTTAGCCTGGAGAAGAGAAGGTTAAGAGGTGATATGAGAGCCCTGTTTAAATAACTTGAAGGGATGCCATATTGAGAAGGGAGCAAGCTTGTTTTCTACTGCTCCAGAGACTTTGACCCGGAGCAATGGATGCAAGCTACAGGAAAAGAGATTCCAGCTTAATATTGGGAGGAACTTCCTGACAGTTAGAGTTGTTTGACAGTGGAACACACTTTCTTGGAGTGTAGTGGAGTCTCCTTCCTTAGAGGTCTTTAAACACAGGCTGGATGGCCATCTGTCGGGGATGGTTTGATTGAAAGTTTCTGCATAGCAGAATGAGGTTGGACTGGATGGCCCTTGAGGTCTCTTCCAACTCTATGATTCTATAATTCTGAGAACACAGTGGGACAATCTCAATGCTTCAGGTATGGAGCACAAGTCTGAAGTCACAATAGTCCCGTCTCAATCCAGAAGGATTGAGGCAAGAAGCATCAGTGTGAGGTTACAAAGGTCCCGTCTCAATCCTTCAGTCAAAGAGAATCAGCCTAAGTCACAATGGGCCAGTCTCAATCCTTCAGGCAAATGTTATTTCATTTAAGACCATCCCTATAATTTCAACAAACAAACCCTTTAATGTCTGGTCTAAAGATTTGCAATAATTTATTTGGCAAGGCAGAGAGCCCAGGATAAAAATGAGAGCGCTCCAAGATTTGAAAGAAAAAGGA
>NW_024825329.1:0-1607 GCF_019175285.1 Sceloporus undulatus
TAGGGAGGTTGATGCTGGAGCTAAACATTCTGTAATAAAAAGCAGCCCATGTTTAATTGTCCCTGTACCTATTGTAACTTCTAGAGTGGGGTGGCCAACTGTGGAAAGGTAGAGGGTGATATTATCTCCCAAGGAGACCTTGGAGAGTATTCCCCCATCGGCTCCTGTTTTAAAAAAAAAAATCAAGGCTGGAATTCACAATTGCAGCTACAAATCTGTAATTAGAGATACACATTCATAACTGATTCATATTCACAATCCATCTATATTCAATAGCGGAGGGAATATCGTTAAGCACCCTTACATATTTTGCAGTCCTCATACTTTGATGCCTTACATTTGGAGATAGCACATTTTTGAGGGATCATTGATCTTTCATGAACACTAGTTCAAGTTCTCAGGAAAGAAGGATCATTTCCATGAGACATGCTTACATCCAAGTAAACAAAACCATCAAATCTAAAGTACTTCTTCCTTCCCCCAAGTAATCCATATTTCCTCTTGAAACTTTAGACAAAGGATCTCTTTGCACCCAAAGAAGTAAGCCAGTCTCTCTCTGCATAGCCCCCATCGTGTTCCCCGCCAGACGTCTCCATTCACCCATCTAAGGGATCCAGTCACTGCTTTTCTAAAACCAGTCCAGAATCCCATTATCAATTCCCAGCACAAGTCATTCAGTCTTTGTTACCTGGTCAGATAGTCAATCACCTAGGGCTGTATGTACAGCGCTGTGTAAATCTATAGCGCTATATAAATAAAGCATAATAATAATAATAATAATAATAAGGTTAGGTTTAATGGTTTCAAAACTTAACTTCTGCAAACACACCTACAATCTATGTATGTTCTATGTCACCCTCAGACCCCTACACCCCCAACATTGTCCAGCTTTCCACAGTCTTCTCTTCAGACAGGTTACTATAACCCGACTACAACCCCTAAAAACTCCACTATCCCCTTTCCATATTCCCATTTTGGTTACCTCTGTATGCTGTATTTGTGTGGATTGTTCTCCTGTGTGTGTGATTGCACTCAGCATATCTTTCTAAATAAAACCTTCTTAATGCACCTGGAACCTGGAGTTCTCCCAGTTAGTACTGATATATATTAGTGCATACTGTCCAAAGATTACCCAAGCCTCTCGTAAAACTAATTTCTGCAATGTTTAAAGTACTGCTGATACTTTGGGGGAAACTAATTTCCCCAACAGTCAGAGTATTGCTGGTGGGGATCCCGCAGCCCCACCACCTGTTTTTTGGGTAACAATATGTACAGATCAGAAAAGTCTCCCAATCCTGATTTACTGGGCAGCAGCCACTGTGAGTGACAGAAGTCTGCTCTCCTGACTATTGGGATACAGAATACTGACATTTCTATTCCTTCCTGTGAGCACATCTCTGATGTGAGGAATGATCATGACAATGGTCTGTCATGACCAATGGTCTTGGATTCTGGGAGCCAAAATCCAAACTACCCAAAAAGCCAGTTTGGGAGTCACTGATCAATACAATCACAGGCTTTTCTGCAGTTAGCATGGTGCAGTGGTTTCAGTGTTGGTCTATGGCGGGTTACAGACGGGCAGGGGAGGACGTCTTGGAGGTGTATTC
>NW_024825330.1:0-1607 GCF_019175285.1 Sceloporus undulatus
CCTTTCCACATCTATGCAGCACATTTTGTTGCGGTCTTTCAGGCCAGATGGGATAAATTGTGAGGTAACATCAAGTACAGTTGGCCTTCCACCTCCCTGGATTTTTTTTTAATTCATGGAATCAAACATCCACAACTTGAAAATATTATATATATATATATATATATATATATATATATATATTCATTCATTCAAGTTGTGGATGTTTGAAGCAAACCTCGATTTTATCATTTTATATAAAGGACACCATTTTAATGTCCATTGTATATAATGGGACTTGAGCATCCATGGATTTTGGTATCCACAGGGGTCCTGGAACCAAACCCCAGCAGATACCAAGGGCCCACTGTAAATTTAACTCTGGTTTTAAACTGGCAGGTGTTTTATATATATATTCTGGGTTTCTCAAAAGGAGGTCCACCATTTCAGTTGGTTCCTGTCCTCAATGTACTTCAGTCTTCGTTTTCTTGGAGGTCAGAATATGAAACATGAGGTTATAAAGACTTAAGTAATTATAAGTCTGCGGGCTTATCTGTGGGGCTGCTGGCTGCTAAGGTGGGTTGAAACTTCATAGTGAATATGGAGCAGTTATGGATCTGTAACTAAGTTATGAATCTAGATCCCACAGCCCATTATTTCCTTTCAAAGTGCATACTATGACAAGATTCCTGTTAAAAGCCAACCAAATTTCTTTCTCTTAACCTCACTAAAGCAAACAAATCAAAAATATTGGTTGGAATTCAATATGGGAGTTGCATCTATGTAAGTGGGGTTATGTCTGGGAAACAGAACTGAGTAGTTTTGCAACATATTCAGCAAAGGACTGCTGTGACATTATGACATAAGGAAACCAGCAATGTGGCTGTTGTGCTTTGGGACTGTTGTGTATCAGCACCAATGTGCAATAGGCACTGATATAGATCAGGTGCTCCCAATGTTCAGTCAGACAATGACTAGGAACTGCCGATGCACACTGGTAGACCTCAATGCTCACCATGTCCCTCTTGCTTGTGCTCTGAATCTTTGCAATGCATCTTTGTAGTTCCCTAGGAGAGTTCCCTACCTACCTCAGATACATAGATTGCATAATGCTACAGAATGTAGACTGTGCTATAAAACCACAACCACTAATTTTATAATGGGAAAATTATACCAGTATAATAAACATGAGTTTCTTTAAAATACTAAAAATGGAAATTATCAAGTCAACAAGTGTAGTTTTTTGCTTCTCTTGTACTGGTCTTGACTGATTTCATGAGTTCCTAATCAGAACATTTTTCTACAAGCTAGCAGCATTTGAGCTTCTAGTGTAACATGACTGACATAACTATGTCAGTAGTTGCTGCTGTGGGGTTTAATTAGGCATGATATTCTTAGTACCTTTTGAATGACTGCTGAGAACTTCACCAAACCAATGAAGGATTTCCTTCCTTGACAAGTCTGAATTAGGTTTAAAATGTGTGATGTGTCTTTTCCAAATCTGGAGAAAAGAGGCTACCATGTGTTAACCTTCAGAATTCTTAAATTATTGTACATCTGTTTATCAGAATAGGCATTTTTTGTAAAATTTTATAGGCAAAATGCAGAGTCCATGTTTCAGTCCCCCC